>NW_024529267.1:0-19102 GCF_017590135.1 Pyrgilauda ruficollis
CCCAAACTTGCCCTAAACCAGGACAATAGGATTGCTGATAAAACAAAACCAATCAAAACCAAAATCAATAGAACAATGATGGGATGGCACAATTTGTTCAGGACACCTGTAGCAGTAGGTGACCACCTAAAAAGAATATCCCACCACCTGTGCTCTGCATCTTCCTTTACTCTTTCTAGAACATTATGTATTTCTTTCACATTGTGATGGACAGTTACTAAGTTTTCTGTCCATTTTTCTTGACCTTTTCCATAATTTCAATTAGATCCTGGTGAAGCAACAATTGCTTTACCAGAGTGAGGTTCATCTCAGGGGGGGCAGGCAATAGATGTTGGATCAGTGTGTAATTGGACTATAACATGTGATAAGAAGTAACTGGGGCTTCATAGGAAAAATCACATCCTGTGATTTTAGTAAAGTTACAAACACAAAAATTTGAATGATTTTTAGTATTCACTACTAAATTTTCTATAAGTACATGATCACAAGCAGTTCTTAAGCATGCACATCCATTGCCTATATACACCAGTACTGTTTCAGGAATTTTGTTTGGATGTATTTCAAAGTTACAGACATTTTGTTCTGGGTCCAAACAAATATCTTGAGCTCTAATTGTATTACTTTCACAGATAAACCTTTGTTGTTCTGGGACAATACAAGTTTCTAAATTAACAGTTTGCCACTTCTTAGCAATTTGATGGGCCCATTCCCCATGCTTGAAAGGATAGAGAATAGCTCCATCATGATTCAGCCCTAATACAATAATAGGAAAAATCAAATGCACTGAAGCATTACGTATAGTTAGTACAAAGGCTGTGGCTGTGTTTGTGCTGAGATCATAGGTAAAATTCACTAAGTTCCACCAGGATTCAAAATCTTTTTTGAAATTAGTGGCACTGTCCCAGATTATTTTCTGAATTTCAGTAGGAAAAGTGCCTTCTTCACCTTCTCTTATAACTGAGCCAGCAAGTAACTGCATCCACAACTGAGCTTGGATGCAACTAAGAGCCAAAGAGATATTATTTTGTGAAGCACTGAGTGCTTCAATTATCAATTTGTGGTCATTTGCATTTTCCTTTTCCCAATTTGGTAATATGTTTGATAACAAACACTGCTGGGTTCCCAAGGCTGATAAGGATGACTGCAGTGGTTGTTGTAATTTGGTTAAATCCCCAGTTGTGGTAGCCAATTTATTCATTAGTACTTCTGAATCAATACTATTCAAAATCCCCAATCCTGTTCCCACAACACCAGTTATGTCTCTTGTCGTTCGTTTCTTAGAAGGATTCCTCTTTCCAACCAGGTTGTCCACCCTTCAAAAGAAGTTTGCAGAAAAGGTGAACAAGCTGGCTGAACTTCTGAAACATTGTTTTGCATTAACAATTTGACTTGTTTAAGCAACCATGCTGGATTAAACAACATTTGTTGTTGGACAGTTTTTCTGATTATATGTGGTCCAATTTAAAAAATTCTCGGGCTTAGTATAACCGGTGGTTAAGTGGTAGGTGTTACAATATTAACATCAAGTTCTCCCCAGTATTTAGTATTCTTTTTACCACACATGATTTTATGGGAAAATTGTACATCAGGTTTAGCCAACAATTCTGATTGTGGATACAAATAAAACACGACCGTGAGGTTCAGTGCTATAACTGTGTATAGGTTTGATGAGGGATCCAGCAATTATTTTACATGTTATTGTAACATCATCACCTCGTGTTACCATAAAGGGAAGGAAAACATTATTTTTGTCATCCAACACTAGGGGGTGCTTACACCATGGTATGTAATTACTGCAGTTAGTATGGGGTTTGCCACAGCATTTATTTTGAATCTATAAGTTAAACCTTTCAGACCTGACTGATCTGCTGGGCCATTTTGCCAGTTACATAGGTTGGTTTGGTTAAAGTTATACCAACAATCAGTGGGTTCATTTATGTAAAGCTTCTTGATTTCAGCGTTCTTGGTATTGGGGTCCAAGGAATAGTTTCTGACATTTTTCTGACGACAACAAAGTGTGAGGGGGGTTTGTTTGTTACACATCCACTCTGTTGTATGTGGAAGGAGCTAACAGTGGGCCTGTTAGCTGAAGGAGCAAGAAGCAAAGAAGTAGCTGATAAGGAGCTGTCTTCAAGGCTGTAACCAAGGAGACCAAGAGAAGTGAGGAACAGAAGAAAGATAAGAAGAGAACTTCGCAGCTGGATGGAGTATTTTTAGAAAGTTAGTTAAGTCACTGTAACTTTTCACCAATGGTGTTATGTTGATTTATTGTGGCCAATAGTTAAGGTAGAAGAAGTATAAACTATCACAGAGTGTATAAAAAGTCGGACATATTTCGTATTAAAGAGTTGCCAAATGAGACTTCTTCTGGTCTCTTTGTTGTGTCGTGACCGCCCCAACAGCGACAGTTGTAGGGCAGTTTCGCAGTGATGTTGGGGTACAAATTGCTTGTTATATCTGGTTCTAGAAGATTTCCGACGATTGCAATGGTGGAAGCTTTCTTGTAAAGAGATCTTTCTACTTTTCTGCATCCTACCTTAATTTCTTCACCAATTGTTCCACTTAACACTCTAGCCCACGTTGTATTGTACTAAATAGTTTATTTAGTTGTTGTTTTGCACTGGGTGATTCGAGATTTGCACTGAGTAGTCTTTATATTGCACTGAATAGTTTATTTCCTCTTGGCTAGAGTTTGCTGATGCTGTAAATCCATCTTTAGGGCTCAGAAAAGTTGCAGCCACATAAAGCAATGTGCTGACCTGGTATAAACGTGGTCTGATGTGGTCCTGCTGGCTTTGTGGTGTCCGGCTGGAGACTTGGTCTTGTTGTATCATTTTCACCTTACGTGAGTCCCTCTGCTGCTCACATAAACCCAGAGAGCTGGAAGTAATTTGTCAGAAATGCAGTTATATGGCCACTCTTGATCTGGTTAAACTTGGATGATCCGGTAATACCTGGATTAAAGGGCAGAACTATAGCCCTGACCCACCCTTGGATGGAGGAGCTGTGGGCAAGGGCAGAGCTGGCTCCTTCTCAAATGAAAACACAGATATCTATCCTCCAGCTTACTCCTGGCCAGTAATATAATGTCCTTTTTGCTCCATGCCCCCAGGACCTAAATTCTAGCACCTCCCCAGGTATGAGCACTCCCCATTTCCATGGACATTCATGGACATCTTCAAACAGAGCAGTGGTGGCCCTGGGACCTCACATATCATCATGCTCTGTACAGCTTAGCTGTGGTTTCCACTCTTCCCTCCTTGGAAATCACTTTAGAGGAATCTCATTAATTTAAGAGGCTCAGACATTAGCTGGTTCAGACACACAAATACAAATTTCCCAGTGAACAGTGGGACATGTTTCCCTCCTCTCTTCCTTAGAAAAGGTTTTCTTTGGAAATTAGGGATATCTGAAATCAGTATGTTCTAGTTAACTGTACTCTTGCATTGAACCATGGCTCCAGCATCATCAGTGCTAAATCTTCTAATGATATACTGCAACTCAGTAAATTACAGCACAGTTGGGCCTTTTTTTCCCAGTGTTGCCAAGTGGTAATTGAAGAATGCAATAAAGAAGGGTCATGGCACTATAGGACATGAAACAACACGATGCAGACTCGGCTACTCTTTCCAAGGTAAAAAGGGAAGTTTATTTTCTGACTCCAACATTTATAGATTTTCAAAAGTGACAGTGGATTGGAGAGTGAAAGTGCCACTTCTCCAATGACACTGGACAAACCAACAGTCCATCAAATTTCTCCTCCTCCATAAAAGAATGCAAAACAATAAGTTATTTACATAAAGTGTGTGAGAAAGTTCGTTACAAGAATGTAAACATCAGAAGGCTTAGAAAATCTTAAAAAATCAGGGCGGCATCCATCTGTCTGGTGAGAGGCTACCCATCCCACTCAAAGTTCCCTTGACTTGCAATATTTAAAATTTCTTGCCACTTTTCTTTTTGCCACACTGGAATTCTATTAACTTCTGAATCATTTTGCTGCCAAAAAGGAAGCCATTCAGTGCATCTTTTATAGACAGCATAGGAGTCAGTGTAGATGCAGACAAGAGAGGTATTCTGTGCCTCACATTGGAAAACACTCAAGACAGCTATCAGCTCCCCAACCTGAGCACTACCTTCTCCCTCAGTAATTATTCATTCACCAGAGGAAATGTGGAGGGCTGCTGCCCTGTATTTCCACACCTTTCCATCTTGTTTGGCAGAGGCATCAGTGAACCAAGAATTTGCTGGTTGTTTAGGGGAGAAAGGAGGAGCTACTTTAATTATAGAGGCAGGTTTGTCATGGCTGCTACCCAAGCTCTCATTTTCTTATATCGCTAAATTTTTTACAGCTCCTTCTGTTATTGAGAAGATGTCACAGTAATGTTCAATCTGAGCATACCACTTTCTAACTGAGGCCCTCTGGGCCACCCCGTCAGGTGGGGGCGGTCCCAGTAGTGACTATCTTAATAACTTTGAAAGGGTCTTTCAAGACAATTGGTTATTGTCATGCAATTTTTTCCACTTCTATGAGAGCTAAGCTAACTACAAACAATCCTTTTTCCCAGGTAGTGTATCTTTTCTCAGCATCTTTGAAACCATGGGAATAAAAACCAACAGGCCTTATCGGACCCTCAGGACCCTGCTGCCATATGTGTACTGACAGCCCTGAGGAGGCAAATCCCCATTCCACCTGGAAAGGATCTGTAGGATCCCTTGCAATTCAGGAGTATGTTCCACCAGGGTCACCAAAACTGTTACCAAAAATTGGTAAAAATAAAAAAAAAATCCTTGACACCCATATAGTATTAAAAAGTAGACATTCTTTATTCAGCTGGATGCATGAGGGGATATTTCATCCAAAATACTGTGCATGCTGAATACAGAAAAGTTCCTGTTTATATGCTATATTTTACATACATATCATTGATTTTCCCAGAATTAACATACATATGATAATAATTTCCCCAAAATCATTAAAGTATGTTCCCTCCTCTTAATGCATGCATTCTTCTGCGAGACAGAGTGGAAATTTTCCAGAGTAGAAATCCATTTTGATTTAGGTGAAATGTACATCTTTGAATTAAGTCTGTAGCTTGCAAACATAGTTGTTTGGTCTGACTGCCTGTTCTCAAAAAACCCTGTGCTCTAAGAAACTGCTTCAGCCGAAGTACAGAGATAAGAGAGGGCGCCTTGAACTCTGAAACAGATGGAGAGGCTGCTGCAGGAGACAGGGCAGGATGACCCAGGAGTTCTTTCTGTACTTTCTGATAAAAAAACTAGCTGCAAGTGTAACGCAAAATCAGTAAAATGGATATTTATGAACCTGTTGTGAAATTCCATGCATATGGATTAGTAAGGAAGATAAAAAGAGATCTGAAGTTCCCAGAGGTACGCATGTCATTTTAAGGGGGAATGATTCCCACATCCGTCCAGTGCTGTAATAAACATACCGGCTTTACAACTTTCACAAAAGTTGTGGAGTTTGTTTGCTTCCACAAATCATCTATCTTGGGTTCTTGGGATCTCCTCTGGTCAAGATGACCCCAAGATGTATTAAAAGTCTCTTTTCCCCAACCCAGCTGTCGAAGGAGCCAGAAGTCTTCAGCTCGCGTTCTCAAGGTTGTTTATTATGTCTTATCTAAAACATTTTCTGTCTGGCCTGCTGAGGTCTGTTCAGCAGGTCAGTCCGAGGCACACTACCCTCCCATGGGGCCGGCGTTGTCTTTTATACTATAAACTACGTATTTGATATTTACAGTTATGTTCCAATACCTATCACCTATGTTAGACAGTGACTTTCTACTTTACACCAATCCCAGAGTGCCACCATCACCAAGAAGATGGAGGCTAGGAAGAAGAAGGAAGAACAGGACAACGCCCAAATCCCTCCATTTTGCCTCCTAGACCCCTATAGTAAAAATCTTAAAAATTCCACTTTTCACCCAGTGATAACTACTATTATGCTACTTAAACTTTTGTGACTTGTAATTGTTCATATAAAGTTGGTCATTTGCTGCATGGGTTAAGATCGAAATCCCAAGTGTCTTTGGCTTCCTGCCAGGGTCTCCGAGCCCTGCCATGATCTTGAGCCATCCAGGGCACCCAGAGGGATGTCCTGGGTTCTGACATTGGGGGTCTCTTTGGTGGTCCCTGGTGGTCAGCAATCCCAAAGTCATACCTGACCGCTCGGTGAACTGGTAAAAGTTGGCACAACAGGGCTGGTTGCTTTCCAGTTGTCCTTACAGAATGGGCATTGTGCAGTTCCATAGGCCGGTGGTTTTTGAAGAATAAGCATTGAGTTAGCTCACCAGGTGCAGACAATTTTTCATCTGGCTAACAGACTGTCGACCTTGTGTCATAGGGAGATATTGGAAAAGCCTCTCTGTGAATGGAGGACTCTAGGCTGTGATCAGCAGGATATTGCTGGCCATAGGGATTGTCCAAGCCTGAATGACACAGTATGTGTATCCACAGTTGCTAGCTTTTGAGTACTTATAAAAAAAGCCTCAACTCCTAGTGCATATTTTATTTCGTGTAATGTGCAAATGCATTTTTCAGTTATGACAGACCACCTAATGTTCTCTCACAAAGTTTGTGGTAAGGCTTTATTCCTCTCCTCAGCTGACCCCCTTTTTAGCAGGCCTTGCTGAAAGGCCAAGGGAACAAGCAGAGAAGTACAGAAGTGATATTAATGCCTCAGAATAATGGCTCAAAGGTAATATTTTGAATCTGTCCCATTGTGGCCTATAAGCCTAGGCTGTTTCAAAACATGTTGGTGCTGAGAAGCCTGAGTCCTTCAGAGAAGCAGGAAGATGTGGGTCCCCAAGTCTTCATGGCTCTGTCGACAGCTCTGCCATACAGTATTTCCTGCCTGATGAACAAAGGGGTGTTTTACCCCATTCCATCATCTTTCATGAACTTTGTGAGCAGTGTTTGCATCACATAATTTTGGCACCTAATGTAGAAGGCAAGTTTCCCTTGTCCTGGTTTAGGGCAAATTTTGGGTGGAAACCTCCGAATGGGGTCCCTCTAGAAAAGCAAATTCAAGTGGCCCCTCCCCCAACTGGTTTGGGAAAAGATTTCCATGGAGAAAAGTGGAAAAAACCTGTTTATTTAACAGGCAAAGCAATCACAAGCATAAAAAAAATTAAAATAAATAATTAAACAATAAAACCTTTTGCTGTTCTGAAGAGATGGCAAATTCAGCAAGTCCTTGTCGTGGAGTGTAGCTTGGCTGACTCAGTCTCTTATCAGTCCCTCCAGTGCTGGAAAGCAGCATGCCAGGCCCCAGTGGGCCACAGGTGTGATCTCCCTGTGTTTTTCTGGGTTTTCAGTCCAGAGCAGGTTTGAACAGTTCCAAGTTCCAAGAAAAAAAAAAACAAAACACTGCAGTCTGGGGAACTTCTCTGCTTCAGCTAGGAAAAAAAACCTAACTAAAAGCAAAGGAGAGCTCTCTCCCTGTCTGTGCTGCAGACAACACAGTCCAGGAGAAGGAATGCGGAGGAGTGCAGTTTCTGAAAACAAACTGCCCTCTTCTTTTTCCTCCCCTTCACTCTCAGAACCAGTCTTAAAGGTGCAGAACTTAATATCCAGCATAAACAGAACAGATGATTGAGGATACAAGCATCATAAAGTCATCCCAGAACACCCCGGCTATAAGACAGTCAACAGCAGAACAACAAATGCAGCAATTCAGAGCAATTGAAACCCCCACAGGATCTTTATCAGTGACTTGGACAATGGGAAAGAATGCAGCCTCAACAAGTTTGCAGGTGATATAAAACTGGGAGTAGTTGATAGACCAGACAATTGTGCTACCATTCAGTGGGACCAAAATGACTGTACCGGATTGACCCTGGCTGGGTGCCAAGTGCCCATTAAGTCACTTGATCACTCTCTTTCCCACTGGGATGGGGGAGAGAATAAGATGGAGAACAACCAGCAGGGTGAGATAAGGCAGTTTTATTACAGTTAAAGAAAGAAATAAGCAGGCATTTCCAGGTGCATGAGCTAAAGAGGAAAAAAAGTCTCTAATTCCCATCAGCAGCGATATTCAGACACTTCCTGGGAAGCAGGGCTTCAGCACACATGATGTATCCTCTGGAAGGCAAACATTGAAAACTCACGAATGCCCCTAAAAGCTGGGGTACTGGCTTGTAGGGATGAGCGACTACCCAGAGATTCTTCTACATTTCGGAGCCAGGAGGACGCCACCTCTCCAGTTGGTGTATCCATTTGCGGATAATACAGTGCTGCCAAGCTGCTGGAATATGATGCAGGGGCACCTTGAACCACCTTCGTTCACATGGCGAGTGTACAAGGGACATCCTCTGGATCTTTGGAGACATTGTCATTCTTTAGATCACTATAGACAATTTCCAGCACTGCTAATTCTCTCAAGTACTGGATACCTTCATCTGCAGTAGTCCACTTCACAAGGTCTTCCTTAAAGGGATATCTTGCTAGAAAAACAAATTCAAGTGGCCCCTCCCCCAACTGGTTCGGGAAAAATATTTCCTTGGAAAAAAAGTGGAAAAAACTGTTTATTTAACAGGCAAAGCATTCACCAGCACAAAAAATGAGCAATATTAAACAATAAAACCTCTTGCCGCTCCAAAAGAGATGACAAACTCAGAAAAGTCCCCTTCATGGGCTGTAGCTCATCTCACTCAGTCTCTTATCAGTCCCTCCGGTGTTGGAAATGCCGCAGCCCAGGCCCAGCCTGGTGGGCCACAGGTGTGAGTTCCCGGTGCTTGCCAGACTCTCCCATGGCTTCCACTGTACGAGGGTCAGGACATCTGTGGTGTTACCCAGCTAAGCTTCTGTAGCTGTCTGATCTTCCACATATCCTCCTTTCTGTTCAACAATCATTATTTGCTTTATTGATTTATTAATCCATCTCTGAATACATTGAATCAAGCAAGGCAGGCATATCACTATAACTAATAGCATCCCCAATACAAACATTCCCATCTTAATTAAGTATTTGACCCATACAGTGATCTCCCAGTTTCTAAAAAGGCTGTTAAACCAATCAGTTCCATCTTCTAGTTCTAATTCGGTTACATTATCTTGTAAAGCTTTAATACTTGCATTAATAGATTGTGAATGATCAGAAAGGTTGATAAAACACATTCCATCAAAATCTTCACATTCATGTCTGTGTGCTAAAAGCAAAAAATCAATAGTGGCTCTATTCTGCAATGTAGCATGTCTAATTGAATCAATATCGGTTAACAATCCTGTTAAAGCAAGTGAAGTAGCATTAGTTTGTCAAACTAACCACAGCCTAGTCTATTTAACAATCCCAGTGCCTTTCTGGCCACTACTCCTGGAACAAAGAAGGAGGCAGCCTAACGCCATTGTAGTGACCAAAAATTGAGGTTATCAATGCAATCAGGCGTAAACACATGAATACTGCATTTCCCTCTCTGCAGAAATCTGTGTCATGAAATCATGGATGTGTAGGGTGTTAACAGTGAGACTCACCCTGAACTGCAGGGGCCTCCCTTAATATGTGATGGAATAGCAGCCCAGGCTCTGTCTCCAGAAATAAAAAACACTCCTGCTGGTAACAATAATGGAGCATTAATAGATTGAGAGATGTTGGTGGAAATGTAATTAGACCAGGCACTTTCATTTCTGAATATGGGTTAGCTTGAAGAAACATCCCGTGCTTTAGATTGGTTGCCCCCAGAATAATTAAATTTAACACAAAAGTCAATTTTTACAGATCTCAAAAATTTCTAATTCCTGGGGCTCAAGGGTTGCACAAGGGAGATATGGGACCCATTGGTTCTAAGCATCGGCATGATTTTCCAAATGAAGGATATGAGCTGAAGGGGGATGTGGCCATGTATCTAAAGGTAAACCAAGGAGACAAGTAGAAAATGGGTTTTCGGGAGAGGCTGTAGCCAAGCATAAAGTACCTTGTCCTGCTAAATTGTCTAAAGTTATCCATACATTTAATTTTAGCTGATTAACAGGCCAAGTAAAAGTAACAGGAGGAAGCACTAATACTAAAAAAGCCTTTGCTAGCATAAGCTGAATATTACTTTGAGGCAATGGCAATAGAAGGCTCCCCATTACTACTACAGGGGGAGTTAGAACTAACACTACAAAACTTATTAACAATGGCAAAACATTGCTCACTTCATAATTCCTGATGTTTGGGCAAACCATATTGATGCCCACACATCAGCTGTTTAATTTGTATATTATTCTGATTGCTCCTTAAAGGGTCTCAGTGCTGACAGTCAGCTCTTGTTTTATGAGATGCACAATATCAAAGGCACCCACACCTTTGACACTCACACAGAGTCCATGCTTGATGATGCCCTGTGTGACAGGCCAAGCAGGGAAAGGAAGTTAACAGACCTGCTGAGAGCACACATTCAAAAGAGGTTACAAATGGCCAGGGTCTGGGTGTTGTCTAAAGCAAGAAAATGGTCATTAAAAGGAAAGGGAGCACAGTACCAATCACTTCTGGATGTATGATCGACTGGTTCTCCCAGGACAGAAGATTTATTTTTTATTACTTTGATGTCTCTGGGAAACCCAAACCACTTCTTCAAGGACATTAATCCTTTTCTGTGTTTTGATCAGCTGGCTGTTCAGTGAAGGGTCTGATGTTCTTGGCTGGAGCCCAACAAGGACCGGTATCTGTGGAAACACAAGCATAATCTCTTCCCCATGTAATGAGGGGAAATGGGTCTATGATTTTTCCACTTTCTGGGTCTTTTACAAGGACTCATGCTTTTTTTCCTTATGTCTAATGATGTTTCTTTAGAAGCAGAAAAGTGTTTTATTATAGGGGGAACTTTGCTATCAGCATAGCAATTGAAAAGATTAAAAACATACAGTGCTTTGTGTAGCTGTTCCATTGGAGTATCATCCCTGCATTCCCCCTTTCTGTTGAGCTAAAAGACGCTTAAGCATTGAATGAGCACATTCAATAATTGCTTGTCCTGTGGGGGAGTGAGGGATGCCAATGATATGAGAGATTCCCCATAGGGCAAAAAAGGAGAAAAGTCATTGAGAAGTGTAAGCAGGACCATTATCAGTTTTAATCTGTTGAGGAATCCCTAAAGTTGCAAAAGCAGCCAAAAAATGGTGGCAAACATCTTTAGCAATTTCACCTGTGGGGCATGATGCAAATAATGTACCTGAAAAGGTGTCAATGGATGAGTGAACATATTTGAGATGACCAAATTCAGGGTAGTGGGTGACATCAGTTTGCCATATTTGGAGGCTTTGTAAGCCACACAGGTTAATTTCCCGTGAGCCTGTCACAAAATTATGATGTTGACAATCAGGGCAAGCAGCAATAATGTCCTTTGCTTGTTGGCGCTTTAAAGCAAATGTGAGACAAAGAGCTGCAGGATTTTATTGAAAAAAGGAATGGCTAAGTTTGATCTGTGCAAAACCATCAGGGAGTACCTGAACAGGTCAAGTAAGTAAATCCGCCTGTCGGTTTCCTTCTGCTATAAAGCCAGGTAATGTTGTGTGAGAGCGAACATACATAACAAAATAAGGGTGTTGTCTGGCATCTAAAAGGAAAATTAATTGCTGCAACCACTGGAAAAGATCATCATTAGAAACTTCTCTCAACACAGCAGCTTCAGCTCTTTCAACAATATCTGCAACATAAGCAGAATCTGTTATTAAATTAAAAGGTGTATGCCATTTTTGGAAAGCACAAACAACTGCAGCTAATTCTACAATTTGTGGGGACCCAGAAACTACAGTTACATCAGAGGCTCATGTACCAGTATCATTATTCCTCCAAAGTAAAACAGATTTATGGGATCATCCGGAGCCATCGGTAAATACTGTAAGAGCTTGTAAAGGAGTTTCACTGCGCTTGGGTTTTAACACAATTTTAACGTTATAGTCAAAATTTTATGAGGTGGTGAATGGAGAGTAATCTGACCTGAAAAATCAGCTAGTGCAATCTGAAAAGGTCCTGATGTTTGCAAAAGCCATTGCAGGCAGACAGTAGTTATAGGTATACAAATTTGTTCAAAATCACAACCTGCCAAGATCTGTAATCTCTGTTGTGCCTTAATAATGAGCTGTGCAAACATTTCATGTTGAGTAACAATCATATTTGTCATTTGATGAGGTAAAAAAATCCATTCAATGATAAGTAGAGGGTCAACTATATTAGGATTCTATTGGAACAGCAAGGCATGTGGCTGTCGTGAAGGATTTAAAAGGATTAGTAAAAGTAGAAGATCAGGTGCCCATCGTGAGGCTTGCCTATGGGCAATAGCATCTGCCACCTTTTGCGAAGCCAACTATGCTTCATGATTCAAATGTCTTGGGGAGGACAAATCTGACTCTCCTTTTAACAATGCAAAAAGAGGAGTTAAATCTGAGTTTGTGGTTCCCAGTAAGGGTCTCACCCAATTAATGGTTCCTGGCAACTTTTGTGTTTCATATAATGTAGAAATTTTGTTTTGAATTTGCAATTGCTGTGGCTGTACACTTTGAGATTAATATGCCAACCTAAATACTGCCATGGATGCATTTGTTGAATCCTGTCCTGAGCTATTTGCAATCCTGCACATTTTACAGCTTCTGTGGTGAGGACTAGGGTTTCCTTCATGTCATCTTGTTTTTCAGCTGCAATGAGAATATCATCTATATAGTGGTAATGTAGCACATGAGGCTTTGCCTGTGGTACTGGGCTAAGGGCCCATGCAACAAACCACTAGCAAATTGTGGGATTGTTTTTCATCCCCTGGAGTAAAACTACCCAGTGGAATCTTTGCAAAGGTTCTTGCATATTTAAACTGGACACTGAAAAAGCAAATTTTGGTACATCCTCAGGGTGCAGAGGAATTGTGAAAAAACAATCTTTAAAATCAATTATTTTCAAGTGCAAATTTGGAGGAATCATGGTAGGAGATGGGAGTCCTGGCTGCAGGGCTCCCATATCTTCCATGACTGCATTTATTTTTCTGAGATCATGAAGTGAACACCACTTACCACTTCTTTTCTGAATGACAAATACAGGACAGTTCCACAGGCTTGTGGAGGGGACAATATATCCTGCTTGCAATTGTTCATTAACCAGGTTTTGTAAGGTGCTGTAATGGTTTTGGTTCACCAATCCGAGTTTCCTGGCCAATGCACCAATTAATGTAGTGGGTTTAGCGCTGGCCAAATGCCAGTGCAATCACTAGAATTATTTACTCATTTTCTTCTGTGAGATAAGGATTAGGAGGAGAGCAAAGCAGGCACAAAACTTTAAAGGGTATAAAGAAAACTTTATTAGCAGAACTAAAACAAAAATTAGTAAGAAATCAGAATAAACCTTCAGAACGCTTCTCCTTCCCCCAACTCTTCTTTCTTTTCCTACTGAAAACATAAAGAGACAAATTCGGTATCTTCAGTCAGTTTACCACTTTTAAAATAATCTTTCTTCAGTTCACTTAGGGAGAGGAGTCTCTCCTGCCATGCCATGCGGACTTTTCCACAAGAAACAGTTCTCTCTTGGTTTTAATTTTCATGAATAGCAGCCACCCAGAAATCTGCAATTGTGAAGTCCCTCCCATGGTTTGGTAGTCTTCCCACAACTACAACCATGGGTCATTTCAGCTTATTGGGGTGCAATTTTAAGGATGAGCTGTTCTAGTATAGAAACAAAAGTTCTTTTATCTCTGGGAACAGATGTTTTCTTCTTCTATTCCTGGGGCAAGGTTTCTCATCTGTCTCATCTCTCTGTTCAAGCTTCTCATTGGATCACAGCTACTGCAACATCTGTTCGCTTCAACATGGGTGCCTCTGCTCATGGCTGTGGTTAGATAGAACACTACATCCCCCCAATGCATTCCACGAGTTACAGGGGGAAAAAAGAGTCTGATGTATCAATTATATCTTCACCATAGCCTTACAACAGAATTTCAGCCCAATACTAAAGCATCTCCTCATTTTCCTCCCATCTGGGATTTGACTCCTTCACTGACCTTGGTGTCTCCATGTTTTCTTTACGTGTTTTCACCCTTTCCTTTTTCAGTTGAGAGAGGAGTGATGTCTGCAAGTTTCATCTGTACACTGAAAGAGTAAATATCTTGCCTGGGCCTGCAGATGGGCTGCAGGGCTGCCTCTGTTATTAGCCACATGATTTTCCGCTGTGCCAGCAGGGTGGCTCGGCAGCTCATAGCTGGAATGGGGTCTGGCTCAGCTCCATCCGAAGCTGAGTGGAGCTGGCCTGGCTTGCTGGCTGTGGTTGGAACTTGGTGGCGGCAGAAGTCTCAGCCAGCTGTGGCATGGGCCAACCTGGTTGCACAGCACAGTGGGGCCAGGTCCAGCCAGCACTGTAGCAGGGCAGGGCCCAGCCCGGGCAGTGTCCAGTTACCTGTTCAAAGGCCAGAAGCAAAAGAGATTTTCCTGGGGCTTGTTCGTCTTTAAATGAGATTTCTCAGACACTTATTCAGCTCTCTTAAGTAGTTTAACAGGGTGTCAATATTCAAAATTAGCCAGCTGATTGATTCTGTCAGGTCCAAAGGAAGCTGCCAAGGTCCTTACAGGGAATCACTTCCATAGCTTGTGGATTTTTCCTTAACTAAAACCCAAGCTATGTTAAATCATGACAGCCATCTAGTCACAGAAGCTGTTTCTCTTCCTCATCATGGCCTTATGATTTTGGTTTTCTCCCAAGAGAGCTGTTACCCTACTGATTATCTCAGAATATTCCTTTCCTGGTGTGTTGCTCAGAGCAAATACTTTCTGTGACCAGGAAAGTCTGAGCACTTAGTTTTGGATCTGACTTCAGCCCCGGTGGAAGGCAGTGAAGGCTAGACATTACAGTGCTCTCTGCAGCAGGACTACTCTACTATGAAAGACTTGTAGGACATTTTGGAAATCTCTTTACATCATAGATCTCATTTGCATTTTTCATAAAACCATAGAATAGTTTGGATTGGAAGGGACCTTTAAAGGTCATGTAGTTGTAAAAACCTGATAATAAGAGAAATGCCTCAAAAAGTGCTTCATCATTATATCTGCTTATCATAATCGTTTTTTAACACCTGAAAACTATACGTGGGATGGACTTTGAGCAGCTCACCTTGAGGCCTGTGAAAAATGTATATTATATGATTGTCCCTTCGCAAATATTAAAATGAATACTATATGTGTTATGTCAAAAAGTTATGCAGTATTAATCTCTTTTAAGTAGTGCTGTATTAATCTCTTTTAAGTAGTGTGGTAAATATAGTTTTTAGGCTATAGCATAATATTAAAATAGAAACTATGTGATGTAAGATACTTTTTGTAACTAGCACATGAATGGAAAAGATAATCAAGAAATTCTTTGCATTATCCTATCTGGATAGAGATAACAGCAACAGACAACAAGATCCCAAGAGAAGAATTATTGCCTCCTTATCGGGAAAGCTCAGACTTCAAGGAACCAAAAAGATTGATTTACAAGATGAGGGGGGGAAGCTAAAATTAAGCAGAAACACCCTTGTGTGAAAGGAATGTTTGAGTAATGTATGAGATAGATGAATATGCAATAGGCTATTGCTTTTAAGGGGTAATCCTTTGTTAGCAAGGTGTGCTTTGTGGCAGAGTGCCAGGCACCCAGACATCCGTAATTCTTTGCTTTTTATTGTCCTAATTTTTATTACTATTTTCATTACTATTAAACTTCTAAAATTTTAACAAAAATGAATGGCGCTTTTTACAGGCCCATAAAAAGGAAGGCAAGACCTATGCAAAAGTGTGGGTGGAGAAAAAGAAGGGCAAAATTTCTGGCCTTCACATTCCCCCTGCCCCCCCTTTCCCCCACCAGCTGTGAGACACCCTGAGGCCTCTGGGACCTGCTGCCCCCTCCATCCCTATCTGGCATCCTTGGACCAAAGTCATGAGTGAGCTCTGGAGACCCCCTGCCAGAACTGAAATATTATTGTTTATGTCTTAAACATTTTTATAAAACATTTTTGTCCATTAAACTGTATAACAAAAGCTGCACAGAAGACCACTGCACCCTTAGTTGATTTGAGATAAGATAAAGTGGCACTATGGGTTTTGGCTGGGGGAGAAGAATGCTTCCACAGGAGGATTTAAACCCAGCAGCTTCCAGGTGGAGGCCATAGCCCCAGGCAACAGATACTGTTGCCAGGTTTGCTCACTCTTCCCCAACCCAGGGGGAAGGAGAGGTTTTGGGTATGTGGCATAGGCTCTGGTCAGAGGAAGTGAATGCCCATCCTCCCTTAGGCAGACCAGCTCAGCTGTGGGCCCCCCACCCTGGGAAAGCCACATCTATAGGACATTCACGCAAAGGGAAGCAAAGGGGGTGTCATGGCCCACCAAAGGCCCCCCCGAAGAGGTCCCCAGACCCTGCACCAGAGCACTGCATGTGATGCAAAATGATGCAACTGACCCAGAGCCTTGCAAGAGACATTGTCAAAATTGCTGTCCTCAGACCTCCCTCCCCAAACCTGGCCCAATTGTATATTAATCCACTGGATTCTATACTTCATAGAGGGAACCCTCACCACCAGGAAAGCTAGATAGAGGGGGAGCAATGAGACTTTGTTGGGACCCAAGGAGGGATGATATGTTTCTACTTAATCTGTCTCTGTCACTCTTCCCCCCCTTCCCCCATCAGGAATATTAATCCACAAACACTAGAGGTTTATGTCCAAAAAGAAGACAGAGGAGTTCTGTAACTTTACTTGAATAAAGGGAGAGGCCATGGGGCATTTCCCATGGGCTCTCTCAAATTGCGAGAAGACGCAGCCTCCTTTTTATCCTAATTTCCTGGCCACATTTCTCTCTCTCTTTCCCCATAGGCTGAGGTACTTGAGAGGTACAGGCTTCCTGAATCACCTAGTACAGACCCCCTTCAAATGTGTAACCCCCCCCCCCCTTTTTTGCTTTTTCCTTGTGTCTCTGTTCTTTTTCTCTAAGTCCAGGGATTTAACACAGTCTTGAGTGATTAACAGTCTGTGTCAACTAGTGGAATTGCTATGGAAGTTATGGTTCCCTCCATTGCTTCTTTTACCTCTCTGTATCTGGCCTTATCTACCAGCAGGCTCACAGAGTTCTGTAACTTTACTTGAATAAAGGGAGAGGCCATGGGGCATTTCCCATGGGCTCTCTCAAATTGCGAGAAGACGCAGCCTCCTTTTTATCCTAATTTCCTGGCCACATTTCTCTCTCTCTTTCCCCATAGGCTGAGGTACTTGAGAGGTAGCAGGCTCACAGTTTGTAAAGAGACCTCTTTCTCCCTCTCCTTTCTCTCTCCTTCCTTTCTCTTCTCTTTCTTTCTTGTCTTTCTTTTCCTTCCTTCCTTCCTTCCTTCCTTCCTTCCTTCCTTCCTTCCTTCCTTCCTTCCGCCTCTTTTCCTCTTTTACTGTTAAATAAAATAGATCAATATTTTGGTATCAATATTTAACCTCATTTGGTTTTAATCTTGTTTTGGGGAATATTTTGAACCTCAGGATTTGTAATCCACAGACAGGTCACTTTGCTCCTCTGTGATTAGAGCAGGTCATAACACTGCCCCCCCCCCCCCCTTTCTGGGTGGACCAAGGTTCAGCTGTGGGGATCAAGCACTGTGCCTGAATTTTGGAGGATGGGTAGCTGCATTCCAGCCAAGCTGCTCCCAAGACCAGAAAAGGAAGAAAGGTAGCAAAGTGTGGTGGTGAACTATCCTATGCTTTTAAAGTAATCTTAGCTTTTTCCAACTTTTCTCTACTTTTCTCTTTCTTTCTCTTTGCCTCTTTTACTGCTAAATAAAATATATCAAATTTTTGGTATCAACATTTAACTTTGTTTAAGTTTTAATCTTGTTTTGGGGAATATTCGAACCTTAGGTTCTTTCCACAATTCATATTAAGTGGATCGTAACAGTAGTCCAACCCCCTTGCCATGAGCAGGGATATCTTCCACTAGACCAGGTTGCTCAGGGCCCCATGCAACCTGACCTTGAATGCTTCTAGGGATGGGGCATCCACCACCTTATTGGGAAACCTGTTCCAATGTCTTATCACTCACTGTAAAAATATCTTCCTTCTATCTAGTCTGAATGGACCTTCTTTCAGTTTAAAACCATTCCCCCTTGTCCAATTACTCTGCTAGATAGTTTGTCCCCTCTTTCTTATAGGCCCCCTTTAAGTATTGAAAGGCCGCAATAAAGTTTCCCTGGAACCTTCTCTTTTCCAGGCTGAACAACCCCAACTCTATCAACCTGTCTCTATAGGAGAGGTGTTCCATCACTCTGATCATCTTCATGGCTGTCTTGGTTTAAGACAATTTAAAGGAGATACCCTCTGGATCGAGTTATTTCCGTTAGGATCCAAATAAACCCTTTCTGACAATAAGAAATTAATACTAATAGATGAAAATGGGCAAAAAATGCAATGGTTTATTAACAAACAGACAGGGAAAAAAATAAATAATGGCTAGATATTGAATTTCTAGCTCACCACCCCACTGGAAAAAAAGAGTCAATATGGCATTGGCTCCCTCTTGGGAGGGAAGGAGCTTTATGGTGTAGTTTCCAGCAGCAGACAAAAAAAAAAAAAAACAACACTTGTGCAGCGTCAACCTCCTTCCCCCAGTAAGGCAGAGTGGGCACAGCAGGTGAAAACAGCTGGGCTGAGGTCACTCAGTGTCTTCCTCTCCCTGGCTCCAACTGATTAATGGTGGCTTGATCTAGGGACAGCTTTGCTGCAGCTTCTGCCTGCATGATGCCTCCAACTCTCCAAAGAGTGAGAAAGCGAGCCAGCCTGGGGCTGGAGCTGCCTTGTTTTTTTTTTTTTTTTTTTCCAAAGCCTCGCATGGAAGCCGACTTCCTCTCTTCTCCCCTGCTCCTTCCCTTAAAGTTACAGTAACAAATTTTAGGCCTGGACAATTTGGGATACATTATCCTTATAAATCACCCCAAGACAATGGCCCTCCTCTGGATCTGTTCCAACACGTCCATGTCTTTCCATGACCATATCAATCATGAATGCACTCAGGTTTTTCTTCTCAGTCATTCACAGAAGATACCAGGAATTTTTAAACTTGCCTATCAGCACTGCTACTCCATTTCTGTTAATCTAGTTCTCAGGGTTGTCGCCCTGATTTTGTAAGACTT
>NW_024529268.1:0-795 GCF_017590135.1 Pyrgilauda ruficollis
CCTTGTCCTGCCACCTCTCCTCATCCTCCCTCAGCAGGAGCCCCTGAGCCAGCCCAGGTGGGCAGTGGGCACTGCTGGCCAGGGCCAACACCCCGGGCACTGGCATTTTGGCATTTTGGGAGCAGGGACCCTGCAGACGTGGATCCTGGCTCGCTGCAGGCAAACGAGATCTGGGTGTTGAGCAGAAGGTTTGGCTGCACTGGGGAGCTGCTGGGGAACAGAGCTGTGCTCTTCCAGCAGGGCTGCCACTTTGGCAAGGCTTGGTGCCAGTCCCCGTTCAGTTTGCTCCTGGAGGACGTTCAGGGAGCTGCTTCTTGCTGGGGGAGGCTGCAGCACGCTGTGCTGCCACTTCTGAAATCCGAAATTTTTCCACTTCACCTCGATTTTAGTGCTCCAGCCCTGGTGAACTGGTTCAGGGGCTGGCCTGGCCCTGCCCAGTGCTGATCTGGGGCTGGTGAAAAGGCACCAGAGCTCCCAGCCTTCTGTTCCTGGGATATTCACCTCCTGGCACTGCAGCTAAAAGGGAATTTCAGCTGTACAAGGAGATTAGTGCTAAGAGGATATGTAGGCTGCTGCCATGGGAAGGATCTCACCATCCCTTGAGCACTTTTGACATAAAGCCCACTAAAAAAAACCCCTAAATGAGAAGAAAACAGTCTGAGTGCTTCGTGTCTAGATGGCAAATGCCACAAATGCACACGTTGGTGGAGCACGAGCCTGCGCTCTGGCTGGGAGCTGATCTCCTTCCTGCTGCTGTCCTGGCATGAATCCTTCCCTTCCTTCCCTTCCCTTCCC
>NW_024529269.1:0-796 GCF_017590135.1 Pyrgilauda ruficollis
AAAAAAAAAAAGGAGCAAAATTAAGCAAAGTAACTCCCTCATACAATCAACCCAATATGCAGGCAAAAAGCAGTTAGTTTTGGATTTTTTTTTTAACTAAAAGGAAACACATTTTACCTTGCTTTGTATTAGATACCTGACAGGGTGTACCAAGCAGCTGGAGCATAAAAGGGAATTCCATGGTTACGTCCTTCTCAGTCTGTCCACACAGACAGCTACTGATGTCCCCTGCCAATTCCACACTTTTAAATCCTGCGTGCATCTACAACGTTCCTCTGACGTACAAAACAAACCATTATGTCCCGAACTAAAAATAGCCCCTGAAACGCAACTGCGCATCGCTCAGCAAGGCAGACGTTCTCCCCACTGCACTCACTAACCACGAGCTACCCGAGATGCCTGGCCTCCACAACACTGCAACAAATAAACCTGAACTCTTGACTGCCAGATACTTAAGTACACAGCTGACAACAAAGGTAGTTTGCTGTCAAGCTGCAGCCAAGGGTTGTGCATAACTTTGGTGGTTTTCTTACCACCAAAGAAAAACCCTCAGGCAAGCTCTCACTTAACTCTGGGTTATTGATTAGAAGTTCCACTACTCAAAATAGAGCCAAACAGTATCTTTTAATTACTCTTCTCTGAAATAATGCAGTTTTCAGGATATGGCTCATTCAAAGTAAACAAAAAAGTTTACTCTGCATGTGCTGATGCCGACCAAATTGATTTTTGCCTTTTTACTTTTATGTATCTCCATATTCCTCACATGTATATTTGCAGCTCTGTAGCCTATTGTTGT
>NW_024529270.1:0-796 GCF_017590135.1 Pyrgilauda ruficollis
CCTGCGCGCCAGCCCCCAGGTGGGCACCGGGCATGGGGGGCACCGGGGCTTCGCACCGGGGGTCCACACCTGGGGTTGGTCACCTGGGATTGCACACCTGGGGTTGGTCACTTGGGGTTGCACATCTGGGGTTGCTCACCTGGGATTGCTCACCTGGGGTTCCACACCGGGGGTTGCACACCTGGGGTTGCACACCTGCAGTTCCACACCTGGGATTGGTCACTTGGGATTGCCCACCTGGGGTTCCACACCTGGGGTTCCACACCTGGAATTGCTCACCTCGAGTTCCACACCTGGAGTTCCACACCTGGAATTGCTCACCTGGAATTGCTCACCTGGGATTGCTCACCTGGGGCTCCACACCCAGGGTTGCACACCTGCAGTTCCACACCTGGGATTGCACACCTGGGGTTCCACACCTGGGGTTCCACACCTGGGGTTGCTCACCTGGGATTGCACACCTGGAGCTCCACACCTGGGGTTCCACATCTGGGGTTGCTCACCTGGGATTGCTCACCGGGGGTTCCACACCTGGAGTTGCTCACCTGGAGTTCCACACCTGGAGTTCCACACCGGGGCTGCCCAAAGCATTTTCCAAAGGGTGAAATTCGGTTTTTCCCCCCAGACGTGCCTGGAGCGGCTGCGGCGGCGGGCGAGGAGCGAGGAGGGCGGGATCCAGCTGGGCTACCTGCAGCAGCTGCACGGCCAGCGCGAGCTCTGGCTGGTGGCCAGGGCCACCGAATGAGTCCCCATGTGTGCCCGGCTTTGGGGTCACCCCAAACCCCGGCTTTTGGGG
>NW_024529271.1:0-796 GCF_017590135.1 Pyrgilauda ruficollis
TTTACTGTTTTCTTCTACCTGTTTGTGACTTGGAAGTTGGATAATTGAGAAAAAGATACCCCTCACTTAGAACCTTTGCTGTGTGCAGTGTTTGCTGTAGCAGTCAATATCCAGGAGATGCAGAAAGCTGGAATCTGTTCTTTATGAGGGGAATAAACAGTGCAAAGTCACTGCTCTGGGAGGGGTGGGGTTTGATGTTTTGGCATGACTGAATAGTCAGGTGCTCTCAGAATCAGCAGCTGCTGCAAAGTGGTGGGTGTTGGGAGATGGAAACCATGGAGTGCAGTGCTGATTATCTAAACAGCTCTTTTGTACACTGGCAGCAGTGGAATTTCTCTTCTTCCATTTTCTGGGTGACTTCTTATCAGGTATGACAGCTTGTCATGGCTGATCATTGTCACATTAGTCCTGTGAGGATGGGTGCTCCTCTGTCCTTGCAGACTCAGGGAGAGCGCAGCTTCACACAAGGGGTGGCACTTGCTCACACTTGTTGCACTTGACTCCAAAGCAGTGGTTCAGTTCTTCAGAGAAGGGACTGGCAGGGCATGAACCAAAAGGAGGAACAGTTTGCTCCTCTCTGGAATTTATTACTCAGACTGGCAGAGATGCTACTTGAGAAGGGATTTAAGAAGCTAAGTAAAGTTGTTCTGAACATGTGTGGTTAAGTCAAATGGAATTAAACTGACTGGTCACAGAAATATATTAAAACATTTTATACTGATTTAATCATACATTGGTTTAGAGGGATCCTTGTGCTGAGTTTTTAAGCATTAACATATTCAGTGGATTGACACTG
>NW_024529272.1:0-796 GCF_017590135.1 Pyrgilauda ruficollis
GTTCAGACCAGTAAGAACCAGTACAAACCGGTTTGAACCAGTACAAACCAGTTTGGGGAAAATTGGGGTAAAATTGGATAAAGGGTGATGGAAATAGAGAGGAAAAAAGAGAAAAAAAGGGGAGAAAAGCAGAAATTTGGGGACCTTAAAATAGTCTGGAAAGGGTTAAAAACCAGGAGGGACCAGTTCAGACCAGTACAAACCAGTTTGGACCAGTACAAACCAGTAAGAACCAGTAGGGACCGGTTTGGGAAAAACTGGAAAAATTTGGGAGTTGTGGGACAGAAAACAGGGCAGAAAATGGGAGAAAAAAGGGAAAAAACTGGGGGATTTGGGGAGTTTAAGATAGACTGGAAAGGGTTAAACACCAGTAGGGACCAGTTCAGACCAGTACAAACCAGTAAGAACCAGTAGGGACCGGTTTGGGAAAAACTGGAAAAATTTGGGAGTAATTGGACCAAAAACAGGGCAGAAAAGGGGAGAAAAAAGGGAAAAACCTGGGGGATTTGGGGAGTTTAAGATAGACTGGAAAGGGTTAAACACCAGTAGGGACCAGTTCAGACCAGTACAAACCAGTAAGAACCAGTACAAAACCAGTTCAGGCCAGTACAAACCAGTAAGAACCAGTACAAAACCAGTTCAGGCCAGTACAAACCAGTAAGAACCAGTACAAAACCAGTTCAGACCAGTACAAACCAGTTTGGGAAAAATTGGGATAAAATCAGATAAAGGGTGATGGAAATAGAGAGGAAAAAAGGGGGAAAAAAGTGAGAAAAAAGGGGAAAAAAGGGGAAAA
>NW_024529273.1:0-806 GCF_017590135.1 Pyrgilauda ruficollis
TTGGATGGGGCTTGGAGCAACCTGGGTGTCCCTGCCTATGGCACGAGGTGGAATGAGTTGGGCTTTCATATCCCTTCCCTTCCAGCATTCCATGCCTGTGTTCCATGCCATAGCATGGATGCTATTATGTACCACCCCAGGCTGTGCCATGCTCTGCCAATGAGACAAGCTGGAGCTTTTAGCAGAAATGTCACATTTTAAAATTTTAAATTTATAATCATTTTAGGTGTATGGAGGTTTGGCCCTGCCATTGATTTCTCATCCCCACTGCCCAGAGTGTCACCTACCCAGAGTGTCACCCCTTTCCAGGAAGCAGAGTCCGGTTGCTGGATGCCCTCTCCACAGGGGATGGGATCCTACAGGTGACTCTGAGGTGTCCCTTCGAGCGGGGGGAACCCCATGGGACCCTGCACCTTCCAAGGAATGGGATCCTGATGGGTGCAGTGTGGTGCTGGGAGGCTGCTCCCTCCAATACTCCTCATTCCCTGGCAATGGTCCCCATCACAGTGTCCCGCTGCTCTCCCACATCCTCCAGGGGAGCGGGACAGGGCCCTGCCCAAGAAATGGGGAAACGGAGTCAGGTGCTGGCAGCTCGCCCAATTTCATCTGTGCCGGGAGGAGCTTGGAGCCTCATCCTGCATCCTCAGTCGCCGCGGGGCCCGGCACATCCGGCAAGGAAGGGGTGCGGGTGGCTCGGGTTAAGGAAATGGGAGAGACCTGGCCGGAGTCCCGCTCTCCTCCCCCCGCAGCCCCACCTCCCCGGCCCGCTTAACATCCCACGGGCCAGCCGCGGTGCCAGCAGCGCG
>NW_024529274.1:0-796 GCF_017590135.1 Pyrgilauda ruficollis
AAATTCAGCAAAATTGGAATATTTGGGCTGAAATCCCTAAAAACTGGAATATTTCCTCCAATTTTGGGAGAATTTAGGGCCAAAATTCCCAAAAATTGACAATTCCAGGCCACTTTTGCACCTCCAATTCTCAATTTCCACCTCAGGGCGGTTTCGGGGTGGAAAAAGAAGAAATTTGAGGGGGAAAAAAACGACAAAAAAAGAGAATTTTTGCCCAATCCTTGGTGAATTTTGGGGTCTCACCTGGCGCAGCTGCAGCTGCAGGGGGGGGCTGAGCCCATCCCCCCCCAGGAGCCCCCCCAAATTTTGGAGCAGCTGAGCCAAGCCCGGGTGGGCTTCCAAATCTTCAGGGGTGGCAGAATTTGGGGGTCCCGGGGGGTCCTCGCCTGGTTTTGGGGAGAAAAAAGCAAAAATAATTAAAAATTTTGGGGATTTTTGGGTTTTTTTGGGGTTTTTTTTTGGGGGGGTTTCTCACCTGGAGGAAGCGGAAGGTCCTGGAGACCCCCCAGAGCCATGGGAGGGGGATTTTGGGGGGGAAACCCCCAAAAAAAAGCTTAAAATTTAATTAGAAATTGGTTAATATTTAATTAGGGAACTCGGGAAAGCCCAAAATTCAAGCAGGGAGGCCAAAAATTTAATTAGGGGCCTTGAGATTTAAGCAGGGAGCTCGAAATTTAATTAGGGGCGCCTAAAATTCAATTGAGATCCCCCGAAATCCGCTCAAGAACGCCCAAAATTAAACCAAAGACGCTCAAAATTCAATCGGGGACCCCCAAATCCCCCTCAGGAACCCCAA
>NW_024529275.1:0-795 GCF_017590135.1 Pyrgilauda ruficollis
AATAAAGAATCAGTGAATCGTTCAGGCTGGAAAAGAGCTTTGAGGTCATCAAGCCCAACTGTTAAACCAGCACTGCCAAAGCCACCACAATATAAGCCAAGAAAATAACAGCAAATGGTATTTATAGAAAATCTGCACATTAAAGTCACATATAATGAAATTGCTATGCAACACCAGTGATTCAGATATAATGTCTCCTATGGAAGCCTAACAATTATGGAAAATGAAATAAGCATGAAACTATAATTGGACAAGAGTCACTGATACATTCACAGAACAGAGAACTCAAAAATCTTATGAATCCAGGGAAATGGTATGTGGGTCAAGTTTAAAAGGAGCCCAGAAACACCAGGGAGCCCAAGTCTCACTTCAAACACATATCCAAGTGTTTGCATCTGCAATTCCTCCTCCAGAAAGCTGAGCACCACCACCAACTCTCTGAAATTCAGACTTCTTCAAATGTATTCTGCTTTACAGGGATTTCTGTCACCGCTCCTTCCTTCCCATTATCACCTGCACCACACAGAGCACAAAAATTCACATGATATCCCACAGAAAATGCAAAAGATGTCTGTAAAGCTGCACAGTGACTCTGTCTCCTCTTCAGCTCTTCACAAGTTTCTCAAAGTGTTGGGAGAAAAAGAGCTCTGGCTACCACCAGGGAAGGAGGGAAGAACTGAAGTGAGCAACAGCCATTCCCAAAAATGCCCCAAAGCAGCCTGAATGGTGCAGCAGCTGCTGAATTCATGTGTGGGCTCCATCAGGAACCTCTTGTGGGTGTAGCAGTCCCCATAA
>NW_024529276.1:0-795 GCF_017590135.1 Pyrgilauda ruficollis
AAAAAACCAAAACAACTCCAAAACCCCTAGTGCAGATGAATTTAAAATATGTTCTTCCTGAAGATAAAAATGAATATATTGCAGCTGGGTGTTGGTAAGGAAGGAGCAGGCTCTGGTGGGATGAGGCTGAAATAATCCTGTGATGATTTGAGGTCCATCCCTGTGGCCAGGTGTGTCCTGCTGTGGGCACAGACTGAAACTGAGGACTTGGAGGAAAACAGAAAAGTTGTTCTGTTGTTTTTCTAGAGTTTCACTGGAAAATCAAGTGTGTGAAAGCATCCAGGGTGTGTGATCAGGTCACAGGAGCTGCTCCAGCAGGGATCTTGTGCTGCCCATGCAGCTGCTACAATTTACAATGAATTTCCATTATTTAGGGATAAAAAACACGAAGTACCTGCTGTGGGATGGATGTCTTGATTTCTCTATTTTTCTAAGTAAATTAATATCAGTACATTGTGTATTTAATTCCTTATTCCCATTCTCTGGTGGTTTGACCTTGCAAAGATGGAGAATGGAACTGAAAATTCCAATATCTTGTCACTGCTGTCATCCCAGATGTGTAAGCCCATGGAAGCTGGTGCCCAGTGTGATGGGATTTCTGCTCACACCTTTAAATGTTGTGTAGAACCAATCCCAAACATCACAGCAAACCTGGAATAAGAAGTTGGAGCAAATGAAAGCAGAAAAATAACATTGCAGTGTGACAGGTTTTGCACTGCATGGCCTCAGCACTGCTGCTGGGCTCGGAATGTTCCCTGGAAAGGAAAACTCCTGGTATGCTTTAAAGGTTTTTTT
>NW_024529277.1:0-795 GCF_017590135.1 Pyrgilauda ruficollis
TCTCATCTCATCTCATCTCACCCTCCTGCCATACTGGGGCTGCTTTTTCCCATCTCATCCCAGCCCAGGCCTTGGCACCAGCCATGCTGGCTGCATTCTCAGAACTTTCACACCTGAGAGCTAAACTGCTCCTGAGGACTTTGGGAACTCCATATTTCACCAATTTCTTCCATTGCACTTTCAGGTCTATCCATCACCGTCTCTTAGCAGGAATTTCCATATTCCAGGCGTGCTCTGCTCTGCCAGCCATCCCTTCCGAGCAGGCTCTAACCTGGTTTGCCTCACGCAGATATGAGTAACACATTTAACCTTTTTTATGAGCCATATTTATTGTTTTCAGGCCTCCACTTTCCAAATCTGCTCCCAACAGGCATTTGTCTTTTTGAAGTTCCCAGCGTTTCCAGTGCAGAGCCTGAGAATCAATACAGCTCACATCCCTCCTTCAGCTTTCCCAGCCGCTGGATCCAGATTGGATTTAAGCCGGGCTCCATCCCCCGTTAGGCTTTAAGCAGCCCGAGATGGAGCTTTATTGACTGTGGTGGGAAAGCCTGATTTATCCCTGCTGCTCATCAGCTCCATTTGCCCAAACGGAGCCGCTCCTCGGGATGGCTGGGAGTTGGGACTATAAACATATTTCACACTCTTCTCCTGAAAGAGGTAAAATACGGAGTAGACAGCTCTATCCGCCTCTGGTTATTCTCTCCGATATTTATTTCAAAGCCCTGCGCGAGCCCCCTTTGTGCGGGGAGGAGATAAACCTGCGTTTGAGCTAATTGCAAATCACTTTTCCTGGCG
>NW_024529278.1:0-29409 GCF_017590135.1 Pyrgilauda ruficollis
GATCTCCTGCCCATTTATTTCAAGCAGTTGTTTCTCACAGAAACAATGAGAAATAACTATTCTTTCTCTTGTTATTAGATGCATCTATATTCATACAACACAAACTTTTCACTTATCCTCTCGTCATATGAGTATTTTTATAGATTTTTCACTATTAACTGTAAAGTGAGAAATAACCCTGAGGCAGGGGGTTAGAAATTTAACTTGGGGTAGAAACCGATTTTGGATTTAGCTGAAGAGTGCTGTTTTAGCTTGTTTAGTCTATAGCCTGCTAAACTTATTTAGTCTGCTAACTTGCTGTGCTGGCAAAAGGCCTGCAGAGAGAACAAAAGAGATTCAAGGCTACTTAGAAAGGAATGCAAGCTTCCAAGCTGAAGAGAGATAAGGAGGGGCTCCACCAACCTTGGAAAGAAAACTGAATCTGGGTTGCAGGCACAGGGACATTACAGCGACATTACTGGAGAACTGTGCAGGCTCATAAAAACTGATAAGAGTTTTAATACGAAATGAGGCTAGGAAATGAATATGCATGAACCTATCCTGAAACTTTATGCATATGCAACAAGTTAAGGGATAAAATATACTCGTGAATTCTCGGGGGTGCGCATGTCCTTTGGGGGAGCTATCCTGCATGCGTCCAGCGCTGAAATAAATCATATTGGCTTTACAACTTTTACAAGTTGTGGAGTTTTTTTTCTGCAAATCACCCACAGGGTTAGAATTAGAAATGCAGAACTATCAAGAAATGTTATATGAGCAGGAGATTAAAATGTTCTTATATTTTTTTACTTCCTTGAAAGGGTGTGTTAGTTTAACACAACATGGCTTTTAGCTGGGGCGGAGGAAGACACAGAGGCTGCTTGTGAGACAAAAGTTCCTTGAAACTTTTATGTCCAGCAGAGCCAATCCCTGAAAGCTCTGACGATGGACATATTGGCTGGCCCGATTAGACAAGTTCGTAACACCTCTGTGATGACATATTTAAGAATGAAAAAAAAGCACGTAATCTCTCTTCCTCCCCTCTGAAGGGTGGCAAGGGGGCTGCTGGGCCCCTTCCCTGCATGGCTGCCAGAGCCCTTCTCAGCCAGGGCCATTCTGCCGGGGGGGCCATCCCAGTGTGATGAGCAGCCACGCAGCCAAGATCAGTGCTGGGAGCACCCATGTAGCCGAGGCGGTGTGGCTGAAATCACATGGCTGGGGCGACGTGGTTGGGGTGGCGCCACGTGGCTGCTGCTCTCTCAGCATGGCTCGCAATGAACTTTTCTTGCTTAGCTGGTTTTAACCAACCATGATGCAGACAGAAAGGCAGGAGTGGCAGCAGTAGCTTTACTTTTTTTTCAGTGCCTTGCATTAAAAAAGGCACTGAATGGAGCCAGCAGCCAGCACTGCCTGCGTGGTGCCGGCAGGGACCACATGGCCAGCAGTGAGGGAACTTTACAACAAACAAACCTACGGAGACCAATTTTCTCCCAAGTCAGAGAAAAAGAAAAGGTGAAGACACGTGAGGAGAACAACATGGTGACACTAAGGTCAGTGAAAAGAAGGGAGGGGGGAAGGAGGTACTCAGGGCATCGGAGCTGATCTACAAGCCATGGTGAGGACTATAATACAACAAACTGTTTCCCTTTAATTCATGAAGTGCATGGGGGTGTGAGATACAAAGTTGTGTTTCGTGTCAGGTACATACAGGTAGTGTGTGTACTTGTGATTGTGATTTGTGTGGAAACTGATCATGGGATGTAGAAGTCTACCCACAGCCTGTGAGAAAAAGGTGTTCACGTTGGGAGCATGTAGATACTGAAAAGCTATAACCTAGTGACAAACTTGAACAGAGAAAGAGGACTCTTGCTTCCAGGGATAGGGGAAGAGGACCCTTGATTTTATACTAGAACAGCTCATCCTTAAAAACGATACCCCATGAACTAAATGACCCATAAAAAAACAGTTGTGGGAAGACTGTTTTGCCTGTGGGAGGGACTCACGCTGCAGCAGGTTCGGGTGGGACTGCTACTTGTGAAAATTAGAATGGCATTGGAGAAGTTCACAAAGAAATGTCTCAAATGGGAAGAACCCCACGGCATAGCAGAAGAGACTCCTCTCACTAAGTGAACTGAAGAAAGATTTTTAGAAGTGACAAACTGACTAAAAACCCCATGTTTTGTCTCCCTGTGCTGTCAGTGGGAAGGAGAAAAGGGCTGGGGGGAGGGGAAGTTTTCTAAAGGTTTATTTTAATTCTTATTATCCTCTTTTAATTCTGTTAATAAAATTTTCTTTATATCTTTCAAGTTTTGAGCCTGTTTTTCCCTTAAAGTGTTTCTTTCCAATCCTTACCTCAACTCATGAACCCCTTTAGTTGTTCTTTCCCCCTCCTCTGCTCAACTATACCAGAGGAGAATGAATAAATGATTTTTTGTGGGTGCCTAGCGCTTAGCCAGTGTCAAACCCAGACAAAGGGAAAGAGATAACATTTACCTCTGTTATCTCTGGCAGGAATGTCATTCTTAATAGGTGCCGTGGTTCGTTGACTCTGTAAAAGAAAGAAATATCTGTTATTTGATCACCTTATTATTGAAAATGTAAACTGCAGCCCTACCTCTGCTTCTTTCCAGTAAATAAAAATAACATGACATCAGCAATACAAAGATGTGATTGCTGCCAAATCCTTCCCATAAGAGCCCAGGGTGAAGACTGTTTGAACTATGTATACTGTTTCAAAACAACCTCCAAAACATTTTCTATATTTTTCCTTGAGATATATTTAGTTATATAAATATTAGTCCCCAACTCCCTTTCTGCCAAACCTGTTCTTATAAAATTGTTAGAAACCCCTGTTCAGCATAGGAAAAAGAAAGTAACACAGTTATCAAGTAGCTTCACAGACACAAAAGTTAGATTTAAAAATTCAAGCATAACAACATGTATAGGAGTACTGAAAGTTTAATATGAACATGCTGCTTAGGTATTACCAACCTTCATGATTTTGTATACTTTAGCTGCTGAAGTAGGTGGTGGTGTCTCTGGACTAGGTTCAATATCATCATCAGGTGCAAGATCTGGGTTAAGTAAAAATATGCTCTCCAAGTCAATCTGTGTAAAAGAATATAAAATACATTTATGATTCTTAGAACAATATTTACCCTATTTCTCCTAATATTTTTGAGAATAAACAATAAATATATTTAGTGCTTTTACCCCACAATTTGTTAATTCTATAACCTGAATGATCTTATTTTATTTTCAGTAAAAACAGTGTAAGCTTTGGTCTTCATGTAAGTTGAAAACACATCCTTCAGAAAAGAGTAATTAAAAATAACCAATTGCCAAAGCCTGGACAACAAGGAGTTAATGCACTGCTATGTCTCAAACACTGATAGCTGTGCAAGTGGGCAAGTTAGAACAGGATGTGGCTGGAGAGGAAGGCCATACAAAGGTAGGGCAGCACCTTTCTGTGGCCCACTTCCCTGTTCTGGTTCACAGTGACTTCACAATGTAAAGGACAGTGCAAGCGCAGAAGTGAGGTCAAGAAATGGGCATGAACTGTGGACAGAAGGCCAATCCAATAGAGGAGGATTGAGACCACCAAAGACCCTCAATAGTCCCCTAACCCATTTCCAGAAAGGCTTAGAAGAGCAGACTGTGCATGCTATTTCATTGACAAGGAGAGCAAGAAACCTAATCCCATGGTGGGGAAAACTTATCTATAAAAAGATACTCCCATAAAGCCTGGGTGGTACCTCCAGGACCTTGAACACCCCATCAGCTGGATCAACACTGGAACCAGGACTGGTGATCTCCTTTCCTCTCCTACCTGATCTCTCACTCTCTCTCTATTCCTTCTTCTCTTCTATTTGTCTTAATACAAGAAAATAAGGGCAAAACTTATACCAATTTCCACACTAAGTGTATGATTTGATAATAAAACTTTGTAAGCTTTTTCAGACACTTCTAGCTTTTGCCATTTTCAACCACAGGCATCTATGAATCTTGGCTATTCCCTTCTTCTTAGGAGTGGAATGCGATACCAATAAGTATTGATAATTCTGTAAAGTGATTAAATTAAAACAGAAATAGCTAGTATTACTGTGGTAATTTGTCAGTTACTGCAGAATATGAAATGTAGTGGTTCGTTTGGGGGGGCTCCCCAGGGAGTCCCTGGAGGGCCCCCTAAGCTGTGTGTTCACTGGTAGCAGCAGGCAGGCAAGGAGACTCCACACAGCTTCTGAGGGTGCTAATTAGATGAGGGTTTATTGGGGGTCCCACCCCCAGGAGCAGCATGGTTTCTGAGGGAGAAGGGGGAAAGGGGATGGAGGGGGAGAGAGGGAGAGCTTAGGGACAAAAGGGGCCAAGAGAGGGTATCTTCTCCCTCACACAGCTTAACAGGGAAATTCAGTGGGCATGGAATAAGACTTGGGCCAATGGGATTACAGATACATGATACTTCAGGGGAGGATCACAGGCTTGGAATAAACCGTATATTTTCGAGGGGTGAGACAGAGCATACCATTTAACTAAAATGTAACACTACAATGAAAGACATTTTGTAACATAAAAAGAAAGAGATCTCAATTATTTGAAATTTCCCAGATAGTGCAAAAGAAACAGATGAACTACAATCATCCAAGAAATAATAAGCAGAGTTGAAACCACATCAAATTTATGATGCTATTTTTTTCCTTGTAAGTGCTACTCATTCAAAAAGCTGCAAAATGCAAGGGGGATAAGAAAGGAACTTAAAAATAACTGGCTTCAGATCTATTGAAACTCTGTTTCCTCAAAATCTTAAATAGCTTTGGTTTCTATAGACTGCCACTTCCTCTGGCTGGACCTTTCAAAGACCTCACTACTCTATGGATTCTGTGTCTAGCAGGATGAGTTCAGCTGATGAGATCACCAGGACATTCTCACAACCTTTTTTTCCTTTTCCCCATGTTTTGACAAAACTGGTAAAATGCAATTATTTCTGAGCTGCTTCTCCAAATCTCAGCTGAAACTGGCTAACATGGTCCAACATTTACAGGAAGAGGGAACAGCAAAGCATAACTGAGACAGACACAGTTTCTTAAAGAAAGCAGGGCTGAAAAATTATTGCCTAAAACAAACAGACTAGCAGTTTAATCCCTCAATAATACAAACAGAAAAAGATTTTTAATCCAGTTCCCACTGGCTTCCTGTCTGAATTGCAAGTCACTCTTCCTCTCAAAAATTTGATTTTTCTACTTGTAAAAAGGGTAACAAGTTCAGCCTTTGCAATCTGTTTCAAAATCAAAATATGAAAAGCACTATATAAAAGCTATAACAAAGAGCCCAGGAAGTAAAATTTAATACAACAGAAACCAGCATTTGCCTAAAAACTCCCATACAAAACAGTCTGGAAACAAAGAATCGTCTGATGCCGTTTTGGTTTTTGCCTTTTTTTTCCCCTTATATATTCTCCGTATTCTTTACACGTATTTTTGTAACCTATTGTATTAGTGACTCATTTTCCCAGTAATTTTCCATGCCCTTTCCCTAGGCAGAAAGAAAACAAATTCCAGAGCTCCAAGCCCTGGGGGGTACAAGGCCCCTATTCTATCTTGGTTCTTCCTGGCTACCGAGGTTGAGAACAACTCTTCACGATAAACAAAGTACAGCTAGTACTGAGGGAGGGAAGACTTAGAAGGGGCTTGACCCAGGGGGGAATTGCCTCACCACTTGTGCTCCTAATTGGTGTTTTTTGTCAATTATGCTAATTTACAAAACCTATAAAACTGTATGCACCCCTTGTAGGGGTGGGCTTTTGTGGACATTCCCCATAAATGCCCCTGGAGGCCTCCAAATAAAGATACACTTTTATATTACCTCCTATATTAAAATTATCTTGAGTTTCATTTCTAGGTTGAAAAAGGCAACAGTTATGTAAATTAAGATTTATCTTTTCTCCATTTCCAGTGCAAATTCCAAAGCACAATTCATGCAGATGGCACATTTTTTAAAGATAAAAGTTATAAAATAATTAGGTTTACCTCCTTGCCTTTAGTATCTCCATTTTCAATCCATTCAACAGTTACGCTTTCATTATCTTCATTTAGAAATGTTACCATAGCTTGGTGAATTCGGCCTGGAAAGAAAACACAAAAGATTAACAGATGAAAAATTTTTCAAAAAGTTATTTTAATCCCTGCTCTGAGAAATGCAGATAGAAGCAGAAAAAAAGGGGTTAAAAAAAAAAAAAAAGTGATAAATAGAAAACGATTCCTGGCCACACTGTAAAATGGCTCAGATTTGATCTAGTCAGGGGCTAGATCTAGCCAGAGGCTCTAATGGAACAGTCAGTGTACAAGTGAAAAACTTAATGAACAAAAAACTAAGTGGCAAGTAAATAAAATACCATGTGAAAGCCACACCACTTGGACTCTTTTCTGAGTCTCCCTTGGGTGGGAATGTTTCCTGAGGTTCATTTCACAAAGGATTGTCTCCCTTCTAGGCTGATATAAAATTAAACATCCTGACATAGGAGGGAAATCCCCTGAAACTGTATTCTGATATCCACTTCTTGTGGGTATTCAATCAGCTGGTAATTCAACTAAAATTAAATTGCTTGCAATTTAATAAAAATCATCATTTTAAAAACAATTATTAACACAGACTGTTAAGCTGAAGTTAAGGTGCCATTTCTGACTTCTTCAGTGAAATATCCAAAGCCAGAAAGCCCCCAAAAAGTACAAAACAACCAGTAAATTTTGAGTAGGAATAAGGATTTTCCTTCTCAAATACATAGTGTATTGCATTTTTTAAATGCCATCCATCATACTTTATCTTATTTCCTATACATTGTAGCAAGAAGCAATTGGAAGAGCAGAGCGGCCATGCACTGACACAAAGGTGCATGTCACATTGATTTCACATCCGTGTTTTGCCCTAAGAGTACCAAGTACTGAAGTTTCAAAAGAACGTGAGTCCAATGTGACTGCTCCTCTAACACCCTCCTTTAATGAGCCATATCAAAATCAAACAACCCCTTATTCCATCTCATTTGACAGGGAAACATAAGTGATACAGTAAAAAAAGAAACTGTAACAGACAAGAAAAGTCTCATAGAATAAGTAGAAAGCCCATGCTCACTTTGCTCATTCTTGCTCTCTGACAATTCACAAAAATGTGGTGGGTCTAGTGCTGGCAACATGCCAGTGCACCCACTAGAATATACTTACTCATTTCCTGCTGTGAGATAGGATTAGGAGGAAGGCAAAGCAGGCTCAAAACTTTAAAAAGGTATAAAGAAATCTTTATTAACAGTAAATAAAAGAAAGAATAATAAGAATCAGAATAAAACCTTTAGAACACTTCTCCTCCCCCCTACAACTTTTTCTTTCCCACTCACAATGTACAGAAACAATTCAGTCAGTTTATCACTTCTAGAATAGTCTTTCTTCAGTTCACTTAGGGAGAGGAGTCCCTCTTGTCAATTTATGAAGACTTCTCCACAAGAAAACAGTTCTCTTGTGGCTTTTAATTTCCATGAATAGCAGCCACCCAGAAAATCTGCAATCATGAAGTCCCTCCCATTTTTCACAGCTTTCCCACAGCTGTGTTTATGGGCCATGTCAACTTATGGGGTATTATTTTAAGGATGAGATGTTCAAGAGCAAGGGTTCTCTTTATCTATATCTGAGATCATCCCTGAGAACAGAGGTTTTCTTCTTCTTTCCCTGGGGCAGAGGGTCTTCATCACTCTTCTCTCTCTGTTCAAGCTTCTAATGAGATTATAGCTACTTCAACATTTGCTTGCTTTAGCATAGATGCCTTTGCTCATATCTACAATTTGAATGCGTCATCCCCCATACTTTTCAATGGGTTACAGGGAAAAAGAGTCTGATGTATCAATTATATATTCTCTACAGATTTACAAGAGTATTTCAGCCCCAAGATCAAGGCATGTCCTCATCCCTTCCATCTGGGACTTGACTCATTCTTCACAGACATTGGTGTATCCATGTTGTTCCTCTACCTGTTCTCACTCTGTCCTTTTCTCTCACCCGAGGGAGGATTGATGCCTGTAGGTCTCATCTGTGCACTGAAAGAGTTAATATCTCACCCAGGCCTGGTGAGAGGTCATATGATTTCTGCAGTGGCAGAGCTGTTTACGGTAGAGGATTTTTGGCAGCCGTGCTGGTGAGGGGAGGCAACTCTCAGTAGCCAGGCTAGAACACAGCAGCAGCATGCTGGGGGCTGATGGCTTCTCCTCCCCCTGCTCAGTGGTTGCAGCCGAACTTCAACGGCGGCAGCAGAATCTTGGCAGAGCCGGCCCAGCCCAGGGCTGCTCCTGGGGGCCCGGCAAACCCTGGCTTGGCCTGGGCTGGCAGCGGGGCAGGGCTTAGTAGTAGCAAGATGTTAGCAGCCATAGCCGTGGCCCGGCCCGGCCTTGGCCCCGTGGCCTCCCTTCCCCCTGCCCAGCAGCCGATGGGGCTCGGCCCTGCAGCAAAGCCCGCCCGGCCCGGCCCGGCCCAGCCCAGCCAAGACAGGAGGGCCGGGCTGGCCTTGTTACCTGCTCTCAGGCCGGAAGAGAAAAAGAGAATTCCTGGGATTTTTCATTTTTAGCATGTGTGTTTACAGAGGAGTGTTCAGCTTCCTAGTGATTTAACAAAGTCTTAGTATTCAAAACGACTCACTGACTGGTTTTATCAGTGTGGTGGTTTTGCATGGGAGACATTCACGGAAGTGATGCAAAGCTTCCAGCCACTGGAAAGCTGTACGCGCCTCTGTGAAAAACATGTTAAAGACGAAAGAAACCCGGGAATGTCCTCTTTCTTTTCTGGTTGGCAAAGAGGTAATGGGCTAGGCAGCCCCTGCTGTGGGGCCAGGCCCCCTTCTCCCCCCCACATCAGCTGCTGGGCAGGGGAGGGGAGGCCATGGAGCTGATGCTGGGCTGGGCCGGGCCATGGCTGCGATTTCTAACATCTTGCTGCTACTAAGTGGGGCTGAGCTGGGCCCGCCAGCCCCCAGGAGCAGCCCCGGGCTGGGTCGGCCAAGATTCTACCACTGAGATTCGCCTGCAAACCACTGGGCAGGGAAAGGAGAAGCTATCCTCCCCCCCAGCCACAGTTCCTGCCACAAGCTAATAAGCCCAGCCTGGGTCAGGTGACCATCTGCAGGCCCCAGGCGAGATATTAACTCTTCCAGTGCTTCAATCATCTCTTGAGTGAGAGAAAGGAATAAAATGCATGCAATGTAGGGGAGCAACATGAATACACCAAAGTCAGTGAAGAAGAAATCAAGTCCCAAATGAGAGGGATGAGGAGATACCTCTAGTTTTAGGCAGAAATCCTCTTGTAAAGATATGGAGAAGGACTCTTTTTCCCTATAACGCCTGAAGGTATGGGGAGATGAAAGTGTTCAATTGTAGATATCAAACAAAGGCCTCCATACTAAAGTAAGCAGATATTTAAGTAACTGTAATTCTATGAGAAGTTTGAACAGAGAAGGAGAGAAGAATGATAAAGATCCTGTGCCCCCAGGAAGAAGATGATTTCAGAGATAGATAATGAGAACCTTTGCCTTTGAACAGCTCATCTTTAAAAGAGTACCCCATAAGTTAACATAGCCCATAAACAAAGCTGTGGGAAAAGCTTGTGGAAAATGGGAGGGATTCCACAATTACCGATTTCTCTGGGCGGCTGCTACTCATGGAGAGAGCCACAAGAGAACTGTTTTCTTGTGGAGAAGTCTTCATAACATTAAGAAGAAGAACTTCTCTCCCTAAGTGAACTAAAGAAAAACTATTTTAGAGTTGGGAAACTGTCTAAAATTTCAGATTTTGTTTCTTTACATTATCAGTGGGAAAGTTGTAGGGGGAGAAGTGTCCTGAAAGTTTTGTTCTAATTCTTATTACTCTTTCTTTTAGTTACTATTAATAAATTTTTCTTTATACCCTTTTAATGTTTTGAGCCTGCTTTGCCTTTCTCCTAATCCTATATCACAACAAAATAAAAAGTAAATACATTCTAATAAGTACACTGGTGATTAGCCAGTGACCCACCATACTCATTGGTGCATTGGCTGGGAAATCGCCAATTGACAATCCAAAACCACTACAGCAGACAATAGGTCTATAAATGGGTATTTATTAGGACTAGGAAGAGTTGTACTTCTAATATCCTAAATAGAATTCTGAATACTAGGGCAAAACAAAGGCATGAGACTGCAAACAGCAACAAGGTTGACCTACTTTTCCTAGATAGCCTCTCTTACTGCAGGTGGGCAAGATGCATCATTGATCAGATCCACTGGGGTACTTTTTATGGAAGTGGTGAGCATACTTTAAGGAGAGGGAGGAACCTCCAGAAAGGCAGAAACACTTCATGAGTTTTGTAAGAAATTTCACACTCTTCAGTAAAGGTCTTATAGAGGGAAAACCAAAAGTTTTCACTCACTTTCGATAATCTTAATTTTGTCATATATTCATAAGACATCCTCCCTTCCAAAGTATAACGAAAGCCCAAACAAAAAAATCACACAATCACACAATCACAAAATCACTAGGTTGGAAGAGACCTTCAAGATCATCGAGTCCAACCCATGCCCTAACACCTCAACTAAACCATGGCACCGAGTGCCATATCCAGTCTTTTCTTAAACACATCCAGGGATGGTGACTCCACCACCTCCCCGGGCAGATTATTCCAGTACTTTATTACTTTTTCCATAAAAAACTTTTTCCTAATATTCAACCTAAATTTCCCTTGGCACAGCTTAAGACTGTGTCCTCTCATTCTGTCAGTTGCTGCCTGGAGAAAGAGACCAATCCCCACCTGACTACAACCACCTTTCAGGAAGTTGTAGAGAGTGATGTCACCTCTGAGTCTCCTTTTCTCCAGGCTAAACAACCCCAACTCCCTCAGTTGTTCCTCATAGGGCTTGTGATCCATGCCCCTCACCAGCCTCATTGCCCTCCTCTGGATGCACTCAAGCATCTCAACATCCTTCCTACATTGAGGGGCCCAGAACTGGACACAGTACTCAAGGTGTGGCCTTACTAGTGCCAAGTACAGGGGAAGAATGACCTCCCTGCTCCTGCTGGCCACATTATTCCTGATACAGACCAGGATGACATTGGCCTTCTTGGCCACCAGGGCACACTGCTGGCTCATGTTCAGTCAGCTGTCAAACAGTACCCCCAAGTCCCTTTCTGCCTGGGCACTGTCCAGCCACACTGTCCCCAGCCTATAACGTTGCAGGGGGTTATTGTGGCCAAAATGCAGGACTTGGCACTTGGACTTCTTAAACTTCACCTTATTGGACTCTGCCCATCTATCCAACTGTTCCAGGTCTCTTTGCAGAGACCTTCTACCTTCCAACAGATCGACACATGCTGCCACCTTAGTGTCGTCTGCAAATCTACTAATGATAGACTCAATACCCTTATCCATGTCATCAATAAAAAATATTAAACAGAACTGGCCCCAGCACTGATCCCTGGGGAACACCACTAGTGACTGGCTGCCAACTGGATGCACCACCGTTCCCCACCCCTCCCTGGGCCCGGCCATCCAGCCAGTTCTTAACCCAGCAAAGGGTGCACCTGTCCAAGCCATGGGCTGCCAGCTTTTCCAGGAGTTTACTGTGGGAGACAGTGTCAAATGCCTTGCTGAAGTCCAAATAGACAACTTCCACAGCCTTTCCCACATCCACCAGGTAGGTCACCTGGTCATAAAAGGAGATCAGGTCATAAAAGGATCACCCATTTTAAACATTCCTATGAGGTTTCCCAATACCCGCAGGTCCCTTTTATCGCCTATATGAATCCCTGCCATTCTGAGATTTAAGGAAGATTAGCAGTTAGAGCTGCAAATTTATTCAAATAAGAACAAGACATGCCATGATAGTATTTTCTGTTGTCTCAACACATTTTTCTTTTCCTACTACTTCATAAGTGAAGGTCTTCATTCAGTCGCTGGTAATGACATTCACATCTTTCCTATGAGTTGACAGCTTGAAAAGAAGTTGTAGAAATGGTTCTGTCTTCTTATATGTATTTTTTAAATTCCATAAAACTGAACATAATTTGGCTTCTCCTTACATATTTAGTCAGCAATCCCTTGGACTCTTTTAAAACAATTTTGCTGGCAGCTTTTTAAAAATCATTTAAAACTGTTTCTGAAATTTCTTCTCCAGAATTCTTTGTTATATATTGTCACTGTGATATTTTATGAAAAAGCCCTTTGCCAGGATTTTTTCTCCTGAGAAGCTGAGAAGCCTCAGAAAAGAAATGTAAACAATAATTATCTGATGCTTTGGAATGTGGCAGGTGCATCTTTGATTGGTTCCATGTGAATTGTTTTTACTTGATGACCAATCATGGTCCAGCTGTGTCAGGACTCTTCTGTAATGGGTTTTTATTATTCATTCCTTTCCTAGCCTTCTGATGTATTCCTTTCTCTCTATAGTTTAGTATAGCTTTAGTATAGCACTCTATAATATAATATCATATCATAATATAATAAATCAGCCTTCTAAGAAATATGGAGTCAGATTCATCTCTTCCCTCCTCCTGGGACCCGCGAACACATTGAAAGACTGGATCATCTTTGACAGTGACTAATTCCAGCTGTTTAAGAGACAAGTGAAGGAAATTCTTAAATAGACAATTACAAAAAACTCAGCTACATGCAAGATTTCTTTCTACCTCCCATCAGCTAGAGGTTATTTAAACTACAACTCAGGGAAAACAGAAACCACCTTTTACAGTTGCTGGTGTTTTTTTTTTTTAATTTTTAGTGTAAAATTGGATATTCCTACCATCCACATCAACATCCTTCTTAAAATTCTGCTATGCCTCTAGCTTCCATCTCCTCTGGTAACAAGCTCCATGTGCTAACTGTACCTAGTTTGTTCTCCTTTATCAGTTTTAAGTTTTCTCTTTCAAACATTGACAGTTCTCCTGTTCTTGTATTATGAAAAACAATGGGCACAAGCTCATGATCTTTCTTTTTTACACTATTTGAAGGTTAATACCTAAAAAATTCACCATTCTTTCATCAATGGAAGTTCTGTCAAATCTTTAATCACTCTTCCAATTGCATGAACATCCCTTCTCCTCATGCCTGTTACATTAATTCTGACAGAGTGAGACCAGAAATGTACCTTCCCCTGCTTTTCAAATGAGAAAACATATAATTAATTTCTCTGTCCAAGGTAATATTTCAGATCTGCAAAGACAGAGAAAACAGAAACAGCCTGAGGAAGAAATGGACAGAACACAATTTGACTAAAAAATTATAGAAAAAACAGTAATCAGCCTACTAAAGGGCTGCAGTGCATAAGAAATGTATCCTATTTCAGCAAAAGACTGAAATTATGGGGAAAAAAAGTGAGATATTATTTCTCCAGGTAGTTATATAGGTCATTGTCATCATTGTGCTGTTTTTGCATTGGAGGCACTCATGGAAGTGACTTTCTAAGAGAAGCTGCTCACAGTTTCCTCCATGTCTGACAAAAAAAAACAATGAGTAATTTGTTTTGAAAATTGACAGTCTGTTAAACCACTGAGAAAGCTGGACACACCTCTATGAATACACATGTTAAAGATGAAAAAACACCAGGAAGCTCTCTTTTCCTTCCAGTTGGGAAACAGGTACCAAGGCTGGCCCAGCCCCCATCTTGGCTGGGCCAGGTGGGCCCTGCTGTGGGGCCAGGCCCCCAGCAGATGCCGGGCAGGGGGAGGGGAGGCCATCAGCTGCAGAGTCAAGCCTTGCTGCTGAGATCCTGGCCCTCCCCCCAGTGCAGCTGCCGAAAAAAACCCGGACGCAGTTCTGCAACCCATGCAGAAAGCAGCCCCATGTCTGGCATTGAACACAGCAGGGGCCGGAAAATAGCCATGCAGCCAGAGCAGTTGCCACCATTCTGGCCGAGGCCCCCTGAGATTCTGACAAAGCCCCCAGTGTGGCCTGAAAATCCAACACCATGAGTGCTCAGGCCACCACCCAGCAGGGATCACAAGACCATCTGCAGGCCCCGGGTGAGATATTAACTCTTTCAGTGCACAGATAAGACTTGCAGATCTTCAATCCTCCCTTAGGTGAGAGAAAAGGACAGAATGAAGAAGCATAGAGAACAACATGAGACATGAAGGTCAGTAAGAAGTCAAGTCCTAGATGGGAGGGTTGAGGAGATGCTTCAAGTCCTGGGCTGAAAATTCTCTTGTAAGGCTATGGAGAAGATATAATTGATACATCAGACTCATTTTCCCTGTAACTCATTGAAAGTATAGGGGGATGAAGTGTTCAAATTGTAGATATTGTGGATGTGACAGCCTGGTCAGAGAGCAAGAAAACTAGATAAGTTTTTCCAGAATTGGCTTGAGACACTTTCAAATATATGGCACGCGTTATGCCAATCAGCCTTCTGATGAGTCTGTGTAATTTCTTATGCAATAGCGACATCTGGTGACCACGCTGTGTATTGCATCAGTCAGCCCTTCGTGGATAGCAGGACGGAGGAAGGGATGCCTCGGACCCCCACCGGAACGCTGCCGGGACCCCGTGGCGCCCACGCAGCCCGTCCACGTCTGGAGACCCTCTGTTCCCCAGGAGAGGTAATGACCTTTCCCCACGTCCTTCTGGAAGGGACTGGGATCGCAGTTTTGCCCTGACAGCTTAAAAACTCGGGCGGGAACAAAATCCCCAGCAAAGCAGACAGTCAGTACCTCTTGCTGGAGGTTGGGGGCCAGCGTTTTCATGATGGGGAGTCACCTCTCTAGGGAAGAACGCACGATCATTTCTGTGTGGAAGGACATGATTTCCTTTATTCGAGTCTCTGTGTCAGATGATTCGCTCTGCACTCCACCTTCCTGGGCCAAATCTCATGACTTTCCGGTAGATATAAAGACCACTTTTAGTCCACAATTGTAGGAGGCATTGGGCTACCGGCTCTTGGAAGACGTTACTAATGGGGATTCCACTGTGCCTCAACTCATAGCTGTATGGGGACTCCTGTCCCATGTCTTCCAAGGCCACACCCAGAGGGAAAGCGAATCAGAAATGGGGGCCTCAGAGGGCAACGATGTTGCCTCTGGGGGCGTTGACACACCGGGGGGAGGATGGGCGGGCTGGGCGGCTGTCAGCTTCTCTCCGGCTCCGCGCAGACCAGCAGGGGATGTGGGGACCCCCGGTGGAACCTATCTCTCACCTAGAGATTATGTTCCACTGAAATATCCTCATCCCTATGATTCTGTGAGACCAACGTATCCTCCTCCCGCAAAACTGGCACCGCCGAGCACGATAACTGCAACCCAACTGCACCTAGGCAACGGCCCCTCCCCATTTATGCCGCTTTCAGCCCCTCCACCACTGCTGGCAGTGCCAAAACTGTCACTGCCACGCCCAGCGGATCAGCTTTCCCCTGCCCCACAAAGAGTGGCTGGTGAGCTGCTGCGACAGCTGACCCCGCTCCAGCCACGGATGATGCCTACCTCAGCTCCGCAGGATGCGGCGGACGCGTCTGTGTTTCGGCCAGCCTTGCCCCGCCCAGTGGGACGGCCTTGCACTGCCCCACAAGCCACTTGGCCCTGCCTGCCGGCCCCGCCTTCCCCCTCCTGCAAGCCAGGGACAGACTCTTTCACGTCCGGCAGGAGCTGCTGCTTCCGACTCAGATTCCCCCCTCTGCACCGCGGGTGAGGGCGGAACCACCTCCATCATCAGTGGTTGCCACAGCCGTACCAGTCGCTCCATCAGCTCCCTTGTCATAAGTCACGGAGCCTGCACAGATGTACTGGCCACACCCATTGTCAGCGTCAGCCAGTGAGCATTTGTTCCAGCCAACATCACACCCCCCGCCGCCTTTCCCCTCCTTTTCCATGGCGCCTGTGCAGATGACAGCGACAGTGATCGCTGCACCAGCAGCATCTCTCCAATCAGTAAATAACACAACAGGAGCTGTGTTCCCTTTAGCTCCCCCACCTTTAGTTGTGGAACAACTGCCCCCTACTCCCTGTGCAGCGGCTGACTCAGTTGACTTAATGTCTTTTGCAGCTTTCCCATTGCAGCCCGCGCCAGTGGTGGTCACACCTGTCGCCCCCACGACAGCCACGCCGCCCACCCCTCTGCTGCTGGCGGCGGCAGTCACAGCTTGGCCCCTGGCCGCAGCACTGCCGGGGGCCAGCCCCCCCCCCCCCCCCCCCCACAGCAGGGCTTGTAACCAGCCCCTCGGCTTCTCAGTCCACAACTGGTCCCTCAACTTCGGAGCCTCCGGCCAACCCACCACCCCCTGCTGCCCACAGGCTTTCGTCCCCATCCCAGGATGGGAACAGTGACAGCGATGAATGCCAATGGCCAGCCCCTTGGCAGGGGCGTGCCCTAGCAGCAGAAGGCTGGCACCAACAGACGGCGTCATAGTCCCTGAGTAATCTCTGGACTTTGCCCCCCATCAGGTGACCGTGTGCCCCAAGAACCCTCGCCACTTTTGGGAAGCACTTTAGATGCGAGCTTTAGAGACTGGGGATTGGAAACTGTTAGAAAGGGTGGGAATGCCATGCTGTGAAGTTGATACCACACCAGATACGGGGGAAGGGGCCACAGATGTCAGTCAAACAGTTCATCCAGCATCTGTGGAGGAGACACAGGTGGTTCAGGAAGAATATGTTCCGCCACAAAGAAATTCAAGCTTTTCCCGTGTATAAAGCTGTCTCAAATACAGGACAAGCTGACAGGCATGATGTGATTGCCTAGTGAGTGGTCCAAGATTTGCAAGGTAAGGTGGCAAAATATGGCCTTGGCTCTGCACAAGTTATGCAAGTTCTCAGAGTGCTAAACACACACCCGCTTGCTTCATTTGATATTAAACATATAGCTGAAATATTGTTCCAGCCTGTGCAATTTACGGTTTTTCTGGACAACTGGAGGCAGGTCGCTGAAAGGATTGCAGCAGACAACAGGCAATTGCCTCAGGAAGATCCTAGGTTTTACGTGGGAGTGGACGTTCTCCGAGGAGAACAGGCCTTTTCCAATCCTGATCTTCAGGTTACCTGGGACCCTGCTGTTCTTGAGCAGAATCAATGGTAGGATTTAATGCATTGCTAAGAACTATAGAAATGGCCTCTCCCAAGCCATGATATGTGACAATAACTCAAGGAGCAGATGCACCCTTTCTGCCATTTGTTGAGAAACTTGCAGCAGCCCTGGAGAAACAGGTTGAGGATGATATCTTGAGGCAGGTTTTAGGCAAGCAGTTAGCTCAGGACAATGCAAACAGTGATTGCCGGAAGATCATAGATGCTCTTCCAGGCGACCTGAGGCTAACAGACAAGGTCCACGCATGTGCCAAACTAGGTGCTGTAGACCACAAAATGTCTGCTCTGACAGTTGCTTTGCATCTAGGCCAGAAATCCTCAGGGGGCAGACAACAGAAATAAGGCAAAAACAAGGGCAAGAAGAAGCAGGGAACACACAAGCAAACAGGACCAAATACCAATTTCTTGTGCTCCAAGTGCCTACGGGCAGGTAATTTTGCAAACCAATGTAAGTCTGTGTCACCCACCAAAGAATCTTTGTTCACCCAGGTGTCATTGACTCTGGCTTTTCGGGTCAAATTTGTGCTATGGTTTCCACGCCCACCCCCCACCCCCCCATCACTATTCCAGCAGGGACTCAGATTGCTCAACTTGTGCCTTTTCAGTCGTGTGTCCCCAGGACTGGCCAGCAGACTCGTGGGAATGGTGGCTTAGAATCCACAGGACTGCCACAAGTCTTCTGGTCTGCAGATCTTTCTGTTCAGCGACCCCAGATGATGTGTACCCTGACCCTACTGGGTGCCTGCATGCCAAAGACCTGGCTTCAAGGTTTGATAGACACAGGGGCAGATGTGACAGTCATTTCAGTTATCTCCTTCTCTGCCTGGCCTCCTATGTGGCCTTTGGCTTCCATAGGGTTGGCCATCCAAGGGTTGGGGGGTGCAGTGAGGACCTTTGTAAGCCAACGGTCTGTGCTGATCAGAAACATGGATGGGCAGATAGCTGCAGTTCAGCCCTATGTCACTCCAGCTCCAATCAATCTCTGGGGGCGGGATGTATTGGAAGCCTGGGGGGTACAAATTGGGATGGATTTTTAATTGGGGCCACTGTGCTAAAGGGTGGAAAATATCCTACACTGCCTTTACGGTGGCTGGTGGACAAACCCCTTTGGGTATACCAGTGGCCCATGACAAAAGAAAAATTGGTCACCCTTCCTGAATTAGTTCAGGAACAATTGCAACAGGGACACATTGAGCCTTCTACTAGTCCCTGGAATACTCCTGTCTTTGTGATAAAGAAAACATCTAGGAAATAGAGGGTCTTACAGGACCTCCAAAAAATTAACGCAGTGATGGAAAGCATGGGGGCACTGCAGCCTGGTATGCCCTCACCCACCATGCTCCCTGCAGGATGGGAGATCTTGATCATTGATCTGAAGGATTGTTTTCTCACAATTCCATTGCATCCTGATGACAAACCAAAGTTTGCCTTCACAGTGCCTTCAATCAACAATGCCGAACCTGTGCCGAGATATCAATGGAAAGTTTTGCCACAGGGCTGTCGCAATAGCCCGACTATTTGTCAGTGGTATGTGGCTCAGGCCTTGTCCGGAGTCTGCGAGCAGTTTCCTGACACATGTTGTTATCACTACATGGATGACATCCTGGTGGCAGCACTCACCCAGGATGAGTTGCTGAGGATATGGCCTCAGCTGTTCACTGCTCTGTATTCTTATGGGCTGCAGGTGGCTCTGGAGAAGGTTCAACAGCATCCTCCTTGGAAAAATCTGGGAGTCAAAATTCTTGACCGAACTATTCAGCATCAGGAGGTACAATTCTAGGATTCTATTAAGACCTTGAACAATGCCCAGAAATTGATGGGTGTCATTGGTTGGTTGCATCCTTATTTGGGACTAACTGAAAAACAACTGTCCCCGCTGTATGATACTCTAAAGGGGGACCCTGACCTGAGATCACCTTGGAAATTGACTCCTGAGGCGTGATGAGTGCTGGGGGAGGTGCAAAAGGCTGTTTCTGCTTGTCAGATTCATCGAGTAGACCTTTCCATTGATATCACTGTCTTCGTTACCAATCCAGATTTTTATCCTATGGGCATCATTGGCCAATGGAGTGACAAATGGTCTGATCCTTTGCACATTTTGTAATGGGTCTTTTTGCCCCACCAACCAAAAAAGACAGCACCCACATTATTTGAACTGATCACTCATTTGATAATCGAATGCCATCAACGGTGTTTGCAATTGATGGCAGCCAATCCTGCAACAATCATTCTTCCAGTAGAACGGGTAGACTTTGAATGGAGCTTTGCCAACAGTGCTCCTTTGCAAAGTGCACTGCAAAACTTTTCAGGGCAGATTGCCTAGCATATGCCCAGTCACAAGTTATTGCAGTTGGCAAAAACAACCAATCTGTCGTTGTGGCCAAAAAGCAGCCGGATGCCAGTGCAAGGACCCACCGTCTTCACTGACAGTTCCGGGAAAACTGGGAAAGCCATTGTTACTTGGAAGGATGAATCTGGATGGCAAATGTTGGAGGGCCGTGAGTCAGGCTCAGCCCAACTGGTTGAGTTAAAGGCCGCTGCCATGGCGTTCCAGAAATTTTCTCAGATGCATCTGAACTTGGTCACTGATTCTGCCTATGTCGCAGACATAACCAAGGGTTTGGATTGTTCACTCCTGAAGGAAGTCAATAATGCAGTTTTGTTTCAGTTATTGAGAACCTTGTGGAGTGCAATTGAGACCTGAGTTCATTCGTATTACATCTCGCACATTCGGAGTCACACCAATTTGCCAGGTTTCATAGCGGAAGGTAATGCCAGGGCTGGCAGGTTGGCTAACCCTGCCTGGGTAGCGCTTCAGCCTGACATGATTGCGCAAGCCAAAGCATCGCATGATTTTTTCCATCAAAGTGCACATACCTTGCAGAAACAATTTCACTTGATGCCAACTGAGGCTCATGACATTGTCAGTTCTTGTGCTGTCATGGACTTGCTGGACCTTTACCAGCGGGAGTAAACCCCAGAGGCCTAAAGGCCTTGCAGCTTTGGCAAACAGATGTCACTCACATCGCTGAATTTGGCCGACTTGAATATGTGCACGTGTCTATTGATACCTTCTCCTCTGCCATGTGGGCCTCTGCTCACACTGGAGAAAAGGGTTGCTACGTGATTGCCCATTGGAGGATGGCTTTTGCAGTCTTGCAAATACCTTCTTCTTTGAAAACTGACAATGGCCCCACCTATATCTTGCAGAAGACACGGCAGTTTTTGCGCTTATGGGGAGTGTCACACAAACTTGGTATCCTGCACTCTCCAATGGGCCAGGCCATTGTTGAATGCACTAATGGTACTTTAAAGCGTGTTCTGGACAAACAGAAAAGGGGAATGCCTGGAGAAACCCCACACAGTCGATTGGAAAAAGCTCTATATACAATCAATCATCTTACAGTGCCACAGAATTCAGAGAATCCTGTCATTCTAAATCACTTTCTCTCATTGCACTCTTCAGGTGAGACACACCTGCCTCGAGCAAAAGTCCAGATACGGGACCTAGCCACTAATAAGTGGGAGGGCCCGTAGAACCTTATCACTTGGGGCTGCGGGTATGCATGTGTTTCCACAGATACTGGGGTACTGTGGATACCTGCGAGGTGGGTTCGCCCTGACTTGCGACACCAAAAACAGAATGTAGCCAACAGGCAACCTCTGAACGAAATTTTCTCAGATGCATCTGAACTTGGTCACTGATTCTGCCTATGTCGCAGACATAACCAAGGGTTTGGATTGTTCACTCCTGAAGGAAGTCAATAATGCAGTTTTGTTTCAGTTATTGAGAACCTTGTGGAGTGCAATTGAGACCTGAGTTCATTCGTATTACATCTCGCACATTCGGAGTCACACCAATTTGCCAGGTTTCATAGCGGAAGGTAATGCCAGGGCTGGCAGGTTGGCTAACCCTGCCTGGGTAGCGCTTCAGCCTGACATGATTGCGCAAGCCAAAGCATCGCATGATTTTTTCCATCAAAGTGCACATACCTTGCAGAAACAATTTCACTTGATGCCAACTGAGGCTCATGACATTGTCAGTTCTTGTGCTGTCATGGACTTGCTGGACCTTTACCAGCGGGAGTAAACCCCAGAGGCCTAAAGGCCTTGCAGCTTTGGCAAACAGATGTCACTCACATCGCTGAATTTGGCCGACTTGAATATGTGCACGTGTCTATTGATACCTTCTCCTCTGCCATGTGGGCCTCTGCTCACACTGGAGAAAAGGGTTGCTACGTGATTGCCCATTGGAGGATGGCTTTTGCAGTCTTGGGAACACCTTCTTCTGTGAAAACTGACAATGGCCCCACCTATATCTTGCAGAAGACACGGCAGTTTTTGCGCTTATGGGGAGTGTCACACAAACTTGGTATCCTGCACTCTCCAATGGGCCAGGCCATTGTTGAATGCACTAATGGTACTTTAAAGCGTGTTCTGGACAAACAGAAAAGGGGAATGCCTGGAGAAACCCCACACAGTCGATTGGAAAAAGCTCTATATACAATCAATCATCTTACAGTGCCACAGAATTCAGAGAATCCTGTCATTCTAAATCACTTTCTCTCATTGCACTCTTCAGGTGAGACACACCTGCCTCGAGCAAAAGTCCAGATACGGGACCTAGCCACTAATAAGTGGGAGGGCCCGTAGAACCTTATCACTTGGGGCTGCGGGTATGCATGTGTTTCCACAGATACTGGGGTACTGTGGATACCTGCGAGGTGGGTTCGCCCTGACTTGCGACACCAAAAACAGAATGTAGCCAACAGGCAACCTCTGAACGATGATGAAGATGACGACCATCAATCAGATGGCCCCTCTATGAGTGGGGAATGAACATTCTATCCTTTCTTTGTTTCTGGAAAAAGGCTGTTGATAAATTAAGACAGTCAGTTCTTTGAACAAACTAACGATAAGTTGTTACTATATTAGAATTAGTATTGATATTGTATTAGAATAGGTAACTGATTTTAAGCATTTGGCCATCACTGAACCCACCACATGGATTCAGAAAATAAACAGGTAAATAAGAAAATTTAAAATTATTATACTTACATCTCAAAACAATTTTCTTTTAATAAAAGGACTTCGTACAGATAAGGCAATATGAAAAAAAGCCCAGACCAACACACCATTTTCTCCAAAATTTTTTAAATTGTTTTAATCATGCTTTCATCCTAGGGTAGTTGGGACAATACACAGCTCTGATTCTACTTAGAATGTAGTTCTGGGTAGAGCAGACTCAGGTAGCTCACAGTTACTGAACAAGATCATACATTTTACCTTTACCTTGTCCATGCATTTCCTATACACTGATAGTATTGAGGTCGCAGATCCCTCTAAGTCATTTGATCTCAGTAATCCTGTAGAAAACTAACACATTCAAAAGCTTTCTGCTGTGTTTAGTGAATCCAATCATCAATTAAATGTATTAATGTATTAGAGGAAAAAAACATTTCACTGTTGCTTTTGGCTGGGGTAGAGTTGGTTTTCTTCCCAGTGGCTGGTATGGGGCTATGTTTTGGACTTGTGCTGAACACAGGGTTGATAATATACATGGGGTTTTTTTATTCCTGAGCAGGGCTTACACAGAGCCAAGGTCTTTGCTGCTTTTTGTACTGCCATGCTGGGGAAGGGGCCGGGGGGTGCATGGGAGGTTGGGAGGAGACAGCTGAGGTAGCTGACCCCAACTGACCAAAGGGATATTCCAGACCATATGACATCATGCTCAGTATATACAATGAGGGAAAGAAGGAGGAGGAGGGAGATATTTGAAGTTATGGCATTTGTCTTCCCAAATAACCATTACATGTGATGTGTATTCCTGCTTTCCTGGAGATGGCTGAACACCTGCCTGCTCATGGGAAGTGGTGAATTAATTCCTTGGTTTGCTTGTGTGTGTGGCTTTTGCTTTTCCTATTAAACTGTCTTTATCTCAACCCATGAGTTCTCTCACTTTTACCCTCCCTGATCCTACTGGGAGGAGAGTGAGAGAGTGGCTGCATGGGGCTTGGTGGCTGGCTGGGATTAAACCATGACAACTGGCCACACTGGATGGGAGAGTTAGTAGAAACAACACAGCTGACAGGCAACAAGACCCTCCCCCTGTCAGAAGCAGATAGATCAATCTCGACTGCCTGTGCAACCACAGTTCAGGTCAGAAACCTACCTTCTGAAAGGCAATGCAAGCTAAATGCAATCTAGTGCTGTCTGTCCTTTGATATATTTCTTAAAATGCTCCCTTCCACATACCTAGGACAGTTCCTCCTACAGTTTACTGGAAAGAGAATGACAGAAGTGTAGCTGGAGTCATAACGGAGCATCTCCTCCTCCAGTCCCAATGAAAAACAAGTAAACCTCACAATAACCAGGACTTGCTAACTCTGGTATGACACTGCAGTCTGGTTGCTCACAAGGGCAAAATTAACACAAATGCTCAAAATTCTATAGTTTGAGCAACTGCTGTGAAGGCATCTCCCTACTATATTATCGATGCATAATATATTTAATGTGCTGCATCACATATATAAGTGATACACCAAAATATGTAAACTGTTAACAATACTGAAAATAAGGATTGTTATGTTCAAGAGTTACTGTCCTCACTTCTGACATTATGGACAGCAGAACCTGGGGGGAAGGGGGAGAAAGAAGCAAAGCTTTCTCATGCCTTATTTTCCAAAGGCATACAAAAGAAACAGCAACATTTATTAGAAGTTCACACAAGCCTCAGAAAAAGTTTTACAAGTTGCTGCAGTGAGGTTTTCTGAAACCTCAGACATAGATCTGCAGGAGTTATGTAAATAACTGCCAGACCAATCAGATCCTTCACGTGACATACAAGCCATTAAGCACAAATTAAGGGCTTAGGTTTAATATAGTGTCCAGGTAACACCAACTATTATTTTATTGTAGGGTTGAACTGCAGTATGGGACATGAGTAGACAAGCTGCATAAAGCTTGTTGGATGCTTGTTTCCTGTCTTATGACCATGCTAACTTCAGTGCCTTTGACCTCCAGGTCTTTCTTCCCTTAAAAACATCTGCTTATTCTTTAGGAAGCTCCTGAATCTAGGAGATGAGAAAAAGAAAAGAAAAAAAAGAAAATAAAAAAAGACTTTCCAGAAAATCCCAGCAGAAACCCACCCCTGTTTAGTAGGTGTCATACATCTCACAGAGGCATTCCCTCCCCTCTGTGCATTGCAGTCCGGAGTGTGAAGAACAAGTCAGCTTTCTTCACCGACAAGCTCTACAACAGATTACATATTCCCACTCAAATTGAAGACCTGAAGTCACAAATGACTTGTCATTGATTCAGTCAGTGAACTTCCCATTTCTGTTCTCATTCTGGACGAATATGATAAATTAGTACCCTAAACCTAACACACACACTTCCTTTATTCATGTATTTTCAGTCACCAACATACATCCTCCCATCAAGAGATACTGGACAAGATGAGAAATACTGGATCCCCAACAGAGAAAAAACAACCCATGGGCATAAATAGAAAATACTTTTTGTGTATTTTAATCATAAGGAACAACTGGAATAATAATACCAAGCTTTTTTGTCAAATGATGAAAGCATCTAAAGGCATTTCTGTCAGAGCATACTGCTGTCATTTTTTCAGAACACGGCTCAAATGCCAAAGCAAACAAGAAGTCGTTACTTTGCGTTGAAAGCCTTTCCTCCTTCCATCACCTCATCCCCTCCCACCTATCCACCAAAACCTCCCCATGCTTTTCTCCCACCCACACCCCTCTTTCCCCCAAATCACCTCAACCCTATCCACAGCGACCCCGCATATCTCATAGCTCACCCCAAATTTGTCCCGTTTTCTCCTCCCACATGAGCCCCTTCCATCCCGGCTTCATCCCTCTCGCACCCCTCTTCTCCCCCCCATTTCATCCCCTTAACCCACCGCCGCGGCCCCCCCGTCGCCTCCCCGGCCTGCTGCAGCCTCCCCGCCCCCAGCGGTAGACGCCGCCGCTCGCGCCCCACGCAACCGCCCTCCACCGCCAAGCGCGAGCGCTCCCCTGACAACCGCAGCGCGTACCAGGCCCAGCCACTTCCCAGCCCCGCGCACACAATGGGCCCCGCGGGCAGCCTCCCCCTCGCCACGCACCGGGGCGACGGCACTCGGCCACTTCGTCGAACTGGCTCCCTCCCGCCGCTCCTGCCCCATCCCGCCGCCCCTGCCCCACTGACCATCGCTGCGCTTGATCTCCACGTAGATCCCTATCTGAACCTTGCTGAAGTTGTCCGCTGCCATCGCTTCATGGGGCAGCCGGGGATATCGGAGGCACTGCCGGACAGCGCACAGGGGGCAGTGAGGGCGCGCACAGCACTGACGGCGGCAGATTCGAGAGGGCAGGCGGGCGGAAAGCGGGGGGCGGACAGAAAGGGTAAAGGCGCCGGCCGGATATAGCAAATACTGGTAGTTGCAGCGCCTGTGCAGCTCGGCGTGGCATCACGACAGGCCCGGCTCACGGAGAAGGCGGGTATAGAAGCTCCGCCGCGGTTTGTTCTCCGCCCTTCACGGCACCTGGGCGGGGCTGGCACAAGATGGGCGCCCCCATTCCCTAGGGGCTGCCTCCCTGCTCGCTTTAGCCTGGACCAGATGTTCGTCCCAGCTGCGAGCCGCCTGTGCGAGCCTCTCCTCTTGGCCCTGTCCCTGACTTAAAAACACACACGTGTGCCTATTTGGCACAAGATGGTGACTGTGCTGCTGTTATTGATACATATTATAAGATTGGCTTTTTGCAAATATTAAAATGGATTCTATATGTGTGGTGCTAAAGTAACTTTGTTATATAGTTTTTATTTCTGTTGTTAATTAAGCTTAGACATAGTAGTGAAATAAGTATGCTTGTGTTAAAATGCCTGCTTGGATGGGATAACATCCAATGAGCATAGGATGAGGACACCTGCTACAGATATGCCAACTATCAGCATTCACTGTCTGAAGACAGTGTGGACCAAGGCCCAAAAACTAGACGTGATAAGAATGGACTAAAAACCACAGCCAAGGAATACGCATGCTCTAAAAAGGCAGACCCAAGGAGGAGCCATGCTAAACAATTCTTGGAACATGTAAACTAGTTTGGGGGAAAAGTTTACTATGCATAAGGGTCTATGAATATGCAACAGGCTGATGGAAAAGATATTTAAGGGGTATCCCCGAAGATAACAGGGTGGTCTTGGCTGAGTGCCATGACGCACCCGGCCATAATAACCTTTGCTCTATGGTCCTTGTCTCCTATTGTCCTTTATTAAACTTTTAACGTTTTCACAGGAGAGTGAACGTGTTTTTCACAGCTGCCTTGAAGTTTTAATGTAATAGCTTTATCTGCCTAATATCAACTCATAAGGCTCCTGTGTGCCAAGTAAAGCAGCTTAGAAGCATGCTTTGTACTTGCTCCCCAAATTGTCAGCATCAGTCCAACTAAGTCCACACTGTCAACAGCATCCATCCATCTTCACCTCATTATTGCTTTTATACAACTTTAAAAAACCCCAAAACTCATTTCATCTTCCTTTTTTCCCTATAATGATTACTGTACCTTAGGCAAGCCATTTTGTTAAATGCTGTCCCTTGGGTTTCTCTTTTGAGGGTTGTTCCTAACATAATGAAGCTCTAAGAGGTTTAGGATTGCATTTCCTGTACAGTTTCCTAGTCACTTTGAGCAGCATCACATTTGTAACTACTGTTTGATCATTTAATTTTCTGTAGTAATTGCTTGTGTGCAGAAAATCCACGCTGTGAAAAGCCACTGTCCACAAAGGAGACAGAGAAGTCCTACACCTTTATTTGAATAAAGGGAGAGAGTTCACTAAAGCATACAACCTGGGGTCTTTCTCAAGGTCTCAGAGGACACAGCCTCCTTTTATCCTAAACTTCCGGCTGCATGTTGCCCTCTTCCTTTCCCCATTGGCTGAGGTACTAGGAAGGTACAGCCTTCCTGAACCACTTACCACATATTCCCCCCTTGAACCTGTCATTTTCCTCCAAAGTTCAGAAACTCAGGCTTGTACCAACCCATTTGTCTCTTTCAGGAGTCAAACTGTCTGGGTTCTGTAACAAACCTGGGGCTTGAAGTTGGTAGAGACATTAAGACCCATTTCAAAGATGTTAACACCCATACCCTCACCTATCGAATTGTTTGTAAAGACACTAGCACACATCTTTCCTGTCAACCCCTCCTCTTCTTATTTCTCAATTCATCTTTACAAACCGTAGTGTTATAGGTAGATAATAAGATTATTTGCTCTCACAATTAAAAGATAACTATTGTGTGAATATTAAGAAAAGCTTTAGTGATGTATAGTTATGTTATTGTAGTTTAGATGTCCTCTGTTCTCCCCATAGTTCCTTTTCCCCCCCTGTATTGTGACCATCAGACAGCCGGGGCTGTCTAGGACAGGTAAAAAGGTGTGCACATGTGCCCCTTACCTGGGGCAGTTGGGAATGGAAAAGCTTGTTGCTTAGGGGGTGCAGCATGGCAACACCTGATCTCCAATCAAGTTACAAGAAAGCAGTTTCCACCGAAAAATGGCAAAGAAGAGCTGACTGACAGACTTTGGGAGGGGCCAGGGCTGGCTGATGCAACCCCCAGGGGTATAAAAGACTGAGCATCCATCTTGAAGACTAACTGGCCATGTGGTATGCACGAGGAGCAGTTCCCAGCGCTGCAACTTTTTCCTTATGTAGTCCTTTGTTGTATTTTTGTTAAGGTTTAATAAACCTTTTTTTTTAATTTTCAAAGTGAGCAGTTGTTTCTCTCAGTAGTTATCATTACAGTTTTTTAAGCACACAGAATGGTTTAAAAATTAATGTTTGACCTCCTCCTCCCCATCTTTTCCACATCTGGTCCCTGCACCAGGTGTGCCGAGTAAATACAAAGAAACAGCATAAAGTAAATAATTACAGTTCGTATTAACCCACTAATATCTGGGGCTACTGATCTGGTCCACCTCTGCAGAGAGTTAGCAGTTAGAGGTTTCCCATATTTTTCTTCCAGCTGAGAAGTCCAAATCTCTGGGGCTTTAGAGACCTTGACCTGGGTAGGATAGGTCCACCCATGTTCAGCTGTCTTGATGGCTGTTTCTGTAGTCAGTAACACCTGGTATGGTCCATACCACTTCGCCACCAGTGGTGCTTCTTTCCACTCCTTAATTAGGACCCAATCTCCTGGCTGAATGTTATGAACAGCAAAGTCCAAAGGCAGGGTCTGTGCCAGCTGAGCTTCCTGTCAGAGACTTCATGAGAGACAGTATTCTGGCCACATACTGGTTTAAATACACATCACTTATCTCCACTTCCCACTAGGTTGAGAATTAACTGGGTGAGTGTTACGTGGGTGGGTGGTTGGAGACAGAGACAACATGAATTCCCTGAGGGTCCTCAACAAACAGCCTGTTTTATTGTTCAGAACTACTTTTTATAAGGGGTTTGAATTTCCCAGGCCTGGATACCTGATTGGTTGGGATCTCTGTACCGCCCAGATCTCTGGCCAGTGATGTGTTTGCATCCATGGTTGAACAGGGTTGGCTGATGTCTCTGTTTGAGTTCAAATCTATCCTATCATTGTTCATCCAGAGACTTGTTTATCAAACTAGGCTAGCCAAACTGGGTTTCTTATTTATGGCCAAATTTATTTTCCCAGCTATAGTCCAGCTGTGCTGTGACAGGTGAGTATCCCAAACATCAATTCAAAGGGAGATAATTGAATATCTCCTCTAGGTTTGACTCTTATTCTTGCCAAAGCTAATGTCAAAAGCCATATCCATGGCATCTTAGTTTCTGTCACCTGCAACAAAAGGTGTTTATTTCCCCATTCATTCTTTCTACCCAGCCTGAGCTCTGGGGGTGGGAGGGGGTATGGAGGTCCCATTGTATTCCTAAAGCAGCCATAACCCCTCGAAGGATTTTTCCTGTAAAATGAGCTCCTCTATCTGAGTCCATTACTTCCATAATCCCGTATCTTGGAATTATTTGTTCTAAAAATACCTTAATAACTGATTCAGTAGTTGCTTAAGTGTTCAGGAATGCTTCTGTTAGCTGACATACTATTACCAGAAGGTATTTAAGTCTTCCCCCTCAGGGCATTTCAGTAAAATCCACCTGGCAACATTGGAAAGGATGTGCAGCCCAAGGTTGCCCCCACCCCCCGCCTTGTAATCTCCTTTGTAGTCCAGCTATTAACATTAGCACAAACCTGGCACCCCTCAACAGCTCGTTTTGCTAAAACAAAAAGACCCAAAGCTGTTGTGGTGCAGGATTCATTTGGTGTGTTCTGTTACCCCCTAAAGCTATAATGGTTCAGTCCTGGGATCGCTTTTCCTTTTCCCTCCAACCCTTTCCT
>NW_024529279.1:0-795 GCF_017590135.1 Pyrgilauda ruficollis
CCAAAACGGCGGGAATTTTTCCCAAAAGGGCAGGAACTCAGCCCAGAACGGCAGGAATTTTCCCAAAACCCCAGGAATTCAGCCCAGAACGGCGGGGAATTTTCCCAAAACCCCCGGAATTAACCCCNNACCCCAGGAATTTTCCCAAAACCCCAGGAATTCAGCCCCAAAACCCCAGGAATTCAGCCCAGAACGGCGTGAATTTTCCCAAAACCCCAGGAATTCAGCCCCAAAACCCCAGGAATTCAGCCCAGAACGGCGTGAATTTTCCCAAAACCCCAGGAATTCAGCCCGGAACGTCGGGAATTTTTTCCCAAAATGGCAGGAATTTTGCCCAAAATCCCAGGAATTTTGCCCAAAACGGCGTGAATTTTTCCCAAAACCCCAGGAATTCAGCCCCAAAACCTCAGGAATTCAGCCCAAAACGGCGGGAATTTTGCCCAAAATGGCGGGAATTCAGTCCAAAACCCCAGGAATTTTGCCCCAAAGTCCCACAAAATCAGCCCCAAAATCCCGGGAATTTGGCCAAAAACCCCAGGAACTCAGCCCAGAACGTCGGGAATTTTCCCAAAACCGCAGGAATTCAGCCCAAATCCGCGGGAATTCACCTTGATGTCGCGGTAGACGACGTCCCGCGAGTGCAGGTACTCCAGGGCCGAGACGATCTCGGCGCCGTAGAAACGAGCGCGCTCCTCGGGGAACACGCGCTCGCGGGACAGGTGGAAAAACAGCTGGGAAAAACGGGGGGAAAAACGGGAAAATTGGGGAAAAACAGCTGGGAAAACGGGGGGAAAA
>NW_024529280.1:0-795 GCF_017590135.1 Pyrgilauda ruficollis
AATGTGTTTTTCCCATGGATAAAGGGAATTTTCCCATGGATAAAGTGATTTTCCCAATGGATAAATGTGTTTTTCCCATGGATAAATGGATATTCCAATGGATAAAGTCAGGTTGGGGTCCCACCCCCCCAGGACTTGGGGGCAAATCCCAGAAATCCTTTCTTGGCAGGACACGGCCGCGGGGCGGAATTCCAACTTTCCAGGGGAGTCTGGGGGGCTGAAGGAGCCGGGGCACCCCAGGAGGGGCTTTGGGGGGCTCGGGGCCCCTCCTTGTGCGCGGCCAGCTGGAGCCCGGACCCCGAGCGGGAGCAGGGACCCCAAAATCTGCACCTGGAGCGGCCGGGGGGGCAGGTGGGACCCCCCGATCCGGATCCCTGATCCAGATCCCCCTGATCCAGACCCAGATCCCAAGGGGGAGCAGGTGGGACCCCCTGATCCAGATCCCAGATCCAAATCCCCATGATCTCTGATCCAGATCCCAAGGGAGGTGCAGGTGGGACCCCCTGATCTGGATCCCACATCCCCAGGGGGGTGCAGGTGGGATCCCTGATTCATATCCCAGGTCCAGATCCCCATGATCAAGATCCCAGATCCCAAAGGAGGTACAGGTGGGACCCCCTGATCCAGATCCCAAAGGAGGTGGGATCCCCCCGATCCAGATCCCCCTGATCCAAATCCCATGGGAAGTCCAGCTGTGATCCCCCTGATTCAGATCCCAGATCCAGATCCCCCTGATCCTGACCCCAAAGCAGGTCCAGCTGTGATCCTCCTGATCCAGATCCCCAGGGAGGAGCA
>NW_024529281.1:0-795 GCF_017590135.1 Pyrgilauda ruficollis
CACGTGGAATTTGCAGGAGTTAACCTTGAGGATTTTGTGCATTCTGTGCTCCTGGCTCTCCCCGTGCCAGGGCTTGTGCATAAAGCAAGGAGCAGAGACTCCAGGAGGAGCACAGCCCTCGGAATCACTTGGAATGTTCAGGCTACGGACAGGGTCTATTATGATAATGATGATTAATTTGCCATTAAAGCTGTCTGATCTTCCCCTGCACAGGCACAAAGGGACAGGGGTGGAGTGGCAGGGGCAGTTTGGGTTTCCAACCCCAAACAAGGCGCTCTGAACAAAGTTCTGGCTGGGAAATAACAATAAAAGCAACCCCAAGCAAGGCTGATTTTAAAAAAGGGGGGAAATCTCTGTAATTTTTAACAGGTCTAACACAACAGGAGGGGAAGTCAGTCCAGTTTATTTCGTGATTCTGAGCCAGAGTTGTTGGATAAGTGATTTAAACCCTCCTGGCTCCAAGCAGAGCAGAGCTGACACACCAGAAATCACACGCCAGCTTTGCTGAGCCCAGCCTCTGGCTTGGGATTTGGTCTGGGAGGAAACAAGGATTTTCAAAGCTGGGAAACACCCGAGTGTCCCAAGAAAATTAACTTGGAGTCACTTTTGGCTTGGAGAAGCCGAGCTGCAGCTCAGCTGTGGCTGCCACAGGTGGGGTGGAGGTGGCCACTGATTCCAGAGCTGCTGGAACTCAGCGTGCCCAGAAAATCCAGGTGCACAGGCTGGGTGTGAATCCTCCCTGGGCAAAGTGGAAGGATTTCCCTTGGGAAAACTGCCAGTGATTTCCTATTATTA
>NW_024529282.1:0-794 GCF_017590135.1 Pyrgilauda ruficollis
CATTCCTGAGATGGCTTTCTCACCCCCGACCCCCACAGCGGAGGACGCGGGGACAGTCCCCAGGGTCCCCTCGGGGGATGCTGCGGCCGGGGCAGCGCAGGGGCTGCGGGTGGTGCAGCATCCTCGGGGGGATGCGGGGGGTGGGAGTGGGAGGGAGTGACCCCAAAAATGCTGTCACAGCCCCCCCCCCCCGTAGGATGTGGGCCACCCCCGCTTTGGGGCGCTGGTGACAAATTGGCGGGTGGCGGTGACAAAAAAGCGCAGGTGCCACCTCGGGGATGGCACAGAGAGGGGTTCCTGTGGTGCCACCAAGCTCCCTCAGCTGAGGGGCACCCCAGGGTGACAAAGGGGGGGTCAGGGGTGTCCCCAAGGGGCGGGGGGAGCGGGGAGGGGAAGCGCGGTCGGGGCGCGATGGAAACGCCTCCGGTGCCGCCTGCAGCTGGGGCACCTGTCACCCTGTCCCCCTGGCAGCTGTCACCGTGTCACCCTGTCCCATTGGCAGCCTGTCACAGTGTCACCCTGTCCCCCTGGCAGTCTGTCACCATGTCACCCTGTCTGCCTGGCAGCCCGTCACAGTGTCACCCTGTCCCCCTGGCAGTCTGTCACCATGTCACCCTGTCTGCCTGGCAGCCTGTCACCGTGTCACCCTGTCCCCCTGGCAGCCTGTCACCGTGTCACCCTGTCCCCATGACAGCCCGTCACCGTGTCACCCTGTCTGCCTGGCAGCCCATCACCGTGTCACCCTGTCCCCCTGGCATCCCCTCACTGTGTCACCCTGTCCCCCTGGCAGCCTG
>NW_024529283.1:0-794 GCF_017590135.1 Pyrgilauda ruficollis
TGCATTCGAATGGGAAAGCCCTAAAAGTGGGCACAAATCCCAGCTCACATGGACTGTGTGCCTCAAGGCCTTCAAGGCTTCAAAATTCCCCCACTCCATTTGGGGAACAACTTGCAAAAGATCCAGAGTCCTGGGAAGCTCCACAGGAAGAAGGAAGAAGCCTTTTAAATTTCCTAGGACTCCAGGGATACAGAGTATTAAAGAAAAAAAAGGCACAGGTAGTGAAACAGAAGGTAATCTACCTGGGGTACAAGGTTACTGCTGGGCGATGGACTTTAGGGCAGGCTTGCAAGGAAGCAATACTCCAAACCCTGAAACCCCAGATGATAAAGGCACTCTGAACCTTCTTAGGCATGGCAGGGTGGTGCCGGCTGTGGGTTTATAATTACGGACTGTTCATCAGATAGAGATCTCCAGCAGACAAAGGAAGCCACATGGGCCTTTCACCAGCTAAAGAGTGCCCTCATGTCAGCTCCCGCTTTGGGACTCCCAGATGTAAGTAAACTATTCTTTCTCCTTGGGTCCATATCAGAGAGCAGTTGCTTACTTTTCCTAGCAACTAGATGCAACGGCCAAAGGATGGCCAGGTTGCCTCAGAGCTGTAGCAGCAGCCGTGCTGAATATTCAATAAACATGCAAATTTACCCTGGGACAAAACTTGACTGTACTAGTGTCCCACACAGTGTCTATAGTACAGGAAGTAAAGGGCTGCCACTGGCTTTCACCATAAAGGTTCCTGGAGTACCAGGCCATTATGGTGGAACAAGAACTAATATTGTCAACCCAGCTTCTTT
>NW_024529284.1:0-794 GCF_017590135.1 Pyrgilauda ruficollis
GCACAGAGCAACAGCCCTGGGCACAGAACATCATCCTGGGCACAGAGCAGCTCCCCGGGCACAGAGCATCATCCCGGGCAGAGAGAAACAGCCCTGGGCACAGAGCAACAGCCCTGGGCACAGAGCAACAGCCCTGGGCACAGAGCAACAGCCCTGGGCACAGAGCAGCATTCCCGGGCACAGAACATCATCCCGGGCACAGAGCAGCTCGCCGGCTCGGGCTCAGCCCCGGGCACAGAGCAGCTCCCCGGGCACAGATCAGCACCCATCCCGGGCACAGAACCTCATCCCGGGCACAGAACATCTCCCCGGCTCGGGCACAGCCCGGGCACAGAGCAGCTCCCCCGGCTCAGGGGCCGGCACTGGCAGCAATCCCATCACTTGAGCAAACGCGTGTGCTCTGGGCATTTACGGCTCTCCTGGCAGCCACCAGAACCGAGTCCATCTTCCTTTTATGTCTCCGTATTGCTCTCTAAACACGGAATTTCCTGGAGGGGCATCCAGCCTGCCGGGCTGCTGCGCCCTCCCTCTGTTCGGGGCCCCTCTCGGACACCTCCAGCCCCTCCATTTCCTTTCTGAAGAGCGGGTGAAGGCCAGCTCTGCCGGGATTCCCCCGTGGCTCTGTCCGTGCTCCGGGCTCGCCGCCTGCCCGGGATGCTCGGAGCGCTCCGGGCTCGGCTCGGAGCTCGCAGCTCCTGCAGAGCGAGCCAGAACAACCCCAGCGTGGGCAGAGCCTGGCTGCTCCCTGCTGCAGCTCGTCCCTGTGCTTTGGGATGGTTTGGGGATGGTTTGGG
>NW_024529285.1:0-797 GCF_017590135.1 Pyrgilauda ruficollis
TATGTATTTATTTTATGTTGCAGTCTAAAAGAATACATGAAAAGCATATAAACATAAAAGGTGGAAGAAAGAATCTCTGAAATCCCTGCATTATATTAATAACTTACTGTATTAAGTTTTCACTTACGTAAGCTACTGCTGTGAGCTCATGAGACCTTTTCCCATTTGTGGTGACTCACTGGTTGTCTGTATTTTCTATGCATAATTCTTCCTGTGCACAAAGCAAAGTTTTTGGCATCAACAAGACAAATATACTACTCACTCCCTTAGGTACCTTGTAACCAATAAGTTAATGTACTGAAGATAAGGAGCATTAGATAGATTAGCTTTTAATTTTGTATGGTATGAGTCAGTGATTAACTGGGAGCTATTTTAGTGACAGTGACCCTCAACCCATAAAGTCAGTCTTCGCTCTCACTAAGCAAACTCAGTGCCATAGATGGTGATTTAGCAGAAAATTCTGTGTTAGGATTCCTGAAGCATCTTTCTCACTTGATCTGTGCTTTAAAGTCTTCCAAAAAGAAAATGCTCTTGTTGCTATAGTGATAAGTTGGAAGATCTATAGGCAGCTCATTAAGATTTCTCTCAGAAGAAATCTAGGCAGTTGGAAGAAGTTCTGGCACAAGCAGTTTGTGGCCACATTGATAATGTTGCAGAAGGAGCTCCTGGGTGACACTTGGAATACCAGCTAGTGTGGGTTGTGCCAGAATAGCTGTGGAGTAGCATGAGTGGCCTCTAGGAGATAACCTTGGACAAAATGGAAAAAAATAACAAGTTTATATGAGAACAGATGGTTT
>NW_024529286.1:0-794 GCF_017590135.1 Pyrgilauda ruficollis
GGGGGCTCAGGGACACCCTGGAGGGGGCAGGGAAATGGGGCTGGGGGCTTGTAGGGTCTGGGGGGGCTCAGGGTCTGGGGTCCCTGGGGTCCCTTTTGGGTCCGGGGTCCCTTTTGGGTCTGGGGTCCCTGGGGTCCCTGGGGTCCCTTTTGGGTCCGGGGTCCCTTTTGGGTCTGGGGTCCCTTTTGGGTCTGGGGTCCCTGGGGTCCCTGGGGTCCCTTTTGGGTCCGGGGTCCCTTTTGGGTCTGGGGTCCCTTTTGGGTCTGGGGTCCCTGGGATCCCTTTTGGGTCTGGGGTCCCTTTTGGGTCTGGGGTCCCTGGGATCCCCGGGGTCCCTTTTAGGTCTGGGGTCCCCTTTGGGTCTGGGGTCCCTGGGGTCCCCGGGGTCCCTTTTGGGTCCGGGGTCCCTTTTGGGTCTGGGGTCTCCCCGCTGACCCCCTGCCCAGCCGAGGGCGAGGACCCCGAGGTCGTGGTGGCCACGACGCGCCTGGAGACCATGCTGGGGGACGCGGCGGTGGCCGTGCACCCCGAGGACCCCCGCTACCAGGTGAGACCCCCGACACCTGGGGCACCTGGGGCACCTGACACACCTGGGGGCGGGGCTGACACACCTGGGGGCGGGGCTAACACACCTGGGGCACCTGACACACCTGGGGGCGGGGCTGACACACCTGACACACCTGCACACACCTGGGGAGGGGCTGGAGGCGGGGCCAGGCACCTCGAGGACCCCCGGTACCAGGTGAGACCCCCGATACACCTGGGGAACCTGGGGGGCACCTGGGGCACCTGGG
>NW_024529287.1:0-794 GCF_017590135.1 Pyrgilauda ruficollis
CCTCCCCTAAAGCCCCTCCCCTCGTATGACGTCATATCAGGACTACGTTTCCCATCAGGCCCCGCGCGCGGCCGCCATGACAGCGGCGGCGGAAGCGCTGAGGGCTCCGCTCGCACCCGCGGCCTCCTCCCAGCCCCGCTGTAGCACCAATTTTGGCCGTTTAACGATTCCGTAGGGCCCGGCGGAAAGCACGGCCTGAGGTAAATCCTGGGCCTCCCGGTGCTGTGGGCCTCGCGTGTCGTTCTCCGGTTAAACCGCCCGTTCTCCGCCTCACAGAGCTAATTAAACCCACGAAACAGCGCTAATTAGAGAGGAAGGCCGTGAAAACAGCCCGGTGGTGGCGTCACGCCTCTGTGACGTCACGAAGCACCTCAGCCTCCAGGGACTACATCTCCCGGCAGCCCTCGCGGCCCGGCGGAGCGCTCACCCCTGGCGCTGATCGACAGCCGCCTTAGCCAATGGCTTTGCGCCAGCTCCCCACGCGGCCCCGCCCTCCACACCTCCCCTCAGGAAGCGCTGATGGACGCACGGAATTACCAATCACGCGAGGAAAAGGCGGGGCTTGCGTGGAGCGACGCGTGGTTCAACCAATCACCGCGCGACAGCGGAGAGCGCTAACCACTAGCAGCTAAGAGGCGGGACTTACGCGGCCGGCCCCGCCCGCCGCCGAGGCGGGTAGCAACAGTTGCCCCGGTGAGGGACCAGGGAGGCCGCCATAGCCACGGTCACCGTGGCGACCGCGCTCCGGCCCGGCCCGGCCCCTGCCGCCGCCGCCCCCCGCTCCGTCGGGCCCC
>NW_024529288.1:0-794 GCF_017590135.1 Pyrgilauda ruficollis
GGAGATGGATTGTAGCTAAGCATAACTGCAGAGCTCTGTGTATCGGGGTAACCAATTTTTCATATAATGTTAGCAACAAACACTTGTTCTCTTTTCATTCAATAGATTTTTTTCAGGCTAAAAGTATATAATAGCTCATACGTAATAATATCGTATTTATAGTGTGGACATTCCATGCTATATTTAGTAAAACAAGCTGAGAAGTCTTATCAAGTTCAAAAATGCATGTGATTGCTTTTAGCAGATGTATTTCATCTAGAAATTGCTTTTAGCAGATGTATTTCTAGATGTATTTAATATAGAAACATCTAGAATAACAAATGTTTTCTGATTTTCAAGAAAATTGTATTTTTAAATTCCCAGGTAGATGATATCCTTTTGGTTTGCCTCAATATTCAAACAGTCCTCTAATGGTTTAGTGAGACTTGTACAGATTCTCTTATTCAGTTGCCTTTTGGGGAGAGACTAGGTCAGATTTCACATTGAATAAGAGGTTGTGAGGAGACAGTGAAGATGAGGGCTGTGCTCCCATATAAACAAGGCTGTCCTGCCAGGCAGCATGGGTGACAGGGAATTTTGGAGATTTCCTGAGACTTCATAGAAGAAGTAGTGGAACTGTGAACTCTCTCATAACTGAAAGTGTATATTTAACTAAATGATATAAGGAAATACAGCTTGGCTTGATTGAAAACTATGGTATTCACCTTGCAAAGGGAAAAAAATCTGATTTTGAGCAAAAAAAGTAATCTTAAAGTAGTAGGCTATGAGGTTTCTGGCTTTTTTTTTTTTTTTTT
>NW_024529289.1:0-18969 GCF_017590135.1 Pyrgilauda ruficollis
GGGTCCGCTCCGGCTGGCTCTCCGCTCAGTCTGGTTCCCCCTGGCCCTGCGCCAACACCCGCAGCCAGCGGGAGCATGTCCCACAGTGCTTGTGTCCTTGTGAGCTTGCAAAATGTGAAAAAGCCTTCCCATTTCCACTTTCGAGGTTTCGTATGACTGGTGCGCGTCCGCAGTGCTCCGCCGCCGCTACCACTGGCACTGCGCTTGTCGCTGCCGCGTATTCGGTCCCCACGTCTGGCCCTGGCCGCCACTTTAAGTCCTTCATTCCTTTCAGGAGTATATTTCAAACCTTTCTGGGTTCGATACATTTTATTCACAGAGACTTAATTTTCCTTGTTCTTCTGTGTTTTAACCAGTTCATAACAACATCAAAAGACCCTTTTTGGCCATGGTATCTCCAAAGTTCACCAGTGGTCAATTAATATTACTAAACTTTCAGCCTGGCACTGACTTTCTTCAGCACAGCAGCAGCCACTTGCCAGGATGTATTTTGGTTGCACAGGGCAGGTTGCAAAGCCACAGCTCTCAGGATGTGTGGAGGGGTAGTGCATGCCAGGGCATCATAGAATCATAGAAGGATTTAGGTTGGAAAAGACCTTTAAACACCATGTAGTCCAACTCCCCTGCACTGAGCAGGGACATCTTTGACTAGATCAGCTGGCTCAGCACCATGCTCAACCCAGTCTTTAATGTTTCCAGGGATGGAACATCCACCACCTCTCTGCGCAGCCTTGTACCAGGGTTTCACCATCACAGGATGCTCAGAAAGTTCAGCAATGGCACCCCAGGACCATGATTGTAGGCAGCTTTGGATCCAACTCTAACCAGACAGGGGTGACCCCCATCTCTGGTTGTCTCTGACCCCACTGCCCTCATCCCGTTGTGCACCCACTCACCCAGAAGTGGGCCCTGAACCATGCTTCCCACATTCTGCCACTGCACTCTGCCACTAGCTTGCCCAGCAGGTTCCACTCTGGGGCAGTGTCCCCATTCACACATGGTTACATTCACCCCACTTGCTGTGTGGGTCTTCACTGTGCGCTCCTGGGTCTCCATGGGTTGGGGGAACAAGGTGCACTGTAGGAACACAGCTAGAAAGCCAAGCTGGGAGCACTGTCCAGCTCATGACAGAAGTGGATATGTTAGCATTAGTAGGCCACAAGCCTTGGCAACAGAAAGCAGAACTTTGAAGAAGGAATGCAGAAGTTAGCAGTGTGCTTGGTACGATGTGCTTAGTAAGCAGAAATTATATAAGATTACACATACCTGCACTAGTCTGTACGAGGCTTTGAATTAAGCAATGTTACCTAGTTACATAAATGTTATAGTTGTGCTTTTTTAGTTACAGCTGAAAAGGTATATAAGCTCAGCTTTGCAAATCAATAAACAGCTACATGTGTGCAAACCATGTAGACCCCATCTCTTTATCAATCACTGTCAAATGGTGCCCTCATGTTGAGGAAGCGATGATCGCCTAGGTGAGCGACTGACGATGAGCCCTGCAGAACTAAGTGATGCTGAGAGGAAGCAGGAAAGCCAGCCAGCCACGAACCCCTCTGGGATAAAGGAGGTGAGATACCCCTCCAGGATATAGGAGATTAGCCGCTGCAGGGGACAATGGGTCAGGGAATATCTGACCAGAAAAGAGATGTTTTTGAACTTATGTCTAGGCTGTTGCGACAGCATGGCAAAACTTTACCCTCGCATGACTTAAAAGTCCTATTACGATGGGCACCTGCTGAATCCCATGAGTCATCGAGTCTACAGTCTTTACAGCAGATCTGTGGGACAAAGCAGGAATTAAGCAATTGGATTCTGCCACCAAGGTAAATAAAGCAGCTGCAGAAATGCTGCCCTCTTGGCAAGTGATTTTTGAGGCCTTAAAGGCTCAAGAAGACTCCCAGGCTGCAGGGAATGCCTGCTCTCCCTCTACAGCAGAAGCTCTTAAAAACCTGAAGAGACTGCTGCTAAAGTTGTTTGCCGCCCCTTTATGGTGGAGTCTCAGAATTCCTTACATTCTGAAGAGACTGCATGTCCGTCTCCCATATCACAGCAAACATGACCCACAGCCTTGGTACCATCTCCTGCTAGTGAAAGGGAAGGGGAGCCCTTCGTGCTCTGTAGGGGCTTTCACTGCTGGCTACTGCCCAGAAAACAGTGAGGAAAAAGAACAAGAGGGTCCCAAGAAGGATCCCTTTGATCCCGGACACATGGATCCTGACAATGAACCTGATTTATATCCCCCAACCCTCATGATAACTGGGTACACTTAAAACAACAAGCATTAAGGGAGCAATGTTACCTAGTTACATAAATGTTATAGTTGTGCTTTTTTAGTTACAGCTGAAAAGGTATATAAGCTCAGCTTTGCAAATCAATAAACAGCTACATGTGTGCAAACCATGTAGACCCCATCTCTTTATCAATCACTGTCAAATGGTGCCCTCATGTTGAGGAAGCGATGATCGCCTAGGTGAGCGACTGACGATGAGCCCTGCAGAACTAAGTGATGCTGAGAGGAAGCAGGAAAGCCAGCCAGCCACGAACCCCTCTGGGATAAAGGAGGTGAGATACCCCTCCAGGATATAGGAGGTTAGCCGCTGCAGGGGACAATGGGTCAGGGAATATCTGACCAGAAAAGAGATGTTTTTGAACTTATGTCTAGGCTGTTGCGACAGCATGGCAAAACTTTACCCTCGCATGACTTAAAAGTCCTATTACGATGGGCACCTGCTGAATCCCATGAGTCATCGAGTCTACAGTCTTTACAGCAGATCTGTGGGACAAAGCAGGAATTAAGCAATTGGATTCTGCCACCAAGGTAAATAAAGCAGCTGCAGAAATGCTGCCCTCTTGGCAAGTGATTTTTGAGGCCTTAAAGGCTCAAGAAGACTCCCAGGCTGCAGGGAATGCCTGCTCTCCCTCTACAGCAGAAGCTCTTAAAAACCTGAAGAGACTGCTGCTAAAGTTGTTTGCCGCCCCTTTATGGTGGAGTCTCAGAATTCCTTACATTCTGAAGAGACTGCATGTCCGTCTCCCATATCACAGCAAACATGACCCACAGCCTTGGTACCATCTCCTGCTAGTGAAAGGGAAGGGGAGCCCTTCGTGCTCTGTAGGGGCTTTCACTGCTGGCTACTGCCCAGAAAACAGTGAGGAAAAAGAACAAGAGGGTCCCAAGAAGGATCCCTTTGATCCCGGACACATGGATCCTGACAATGAACCTGATTTATATCCCCCAACCCTCATGATAACTGGGTACACTTAAAACAACAAGCATTAAGGGAGGGAGTTTTTGACATTGCTGAAAGAATTGTGGTACCTGTAATATATTTGGGTGAACTGCCCATTGGGAATAGCTGTCTTTCTCAGAAATTAAAGAGCTCCCACGAGCAGTTACAGAGCACAGTATCAGCTTACCACATTTTCCAAACATGCTAGTTTCTGTGTTTGCTGCTCACATAATGACCCCGCACAATTTTAAAACTCTCGCTTGGCTACTGCTATCTCCCATTCAATACATCTTATGGGAGAAGGAGAGGGAGAAGGGTCTGCAAAGACTTCTTATAACTTATGTGGGTCATGCTAATCGGGCCCTGGCAGCCCTCACAATCAGGCAGCTTATGGGAATGGGATCGTAGACAGATCCTGTCACCCAGGTGCGAGACTGCCCAAGGGAAGCCCTTGATGGAGTCCAGGATGCAGCTCGCCAAGTCTTTCTTAAGGTCCCCGATGCAAAAACACCTCAGAAAGCATTCACAACCATTGTCCAGGGGCTTCAGGAGCCCTACATGCAGTTTATTGACCGCCTTAAGCAAGCACTCGAATGCCAAATTGATAATGTAGATGCTCGTGAAATTTTGCTTTTAAAGCTTGCTGTTGAAAATGCAAACACAGACTGTATAAAACTCCATAAGTCCCTACCTAACCACGAACCAACTCTTATTGAAATGATTGAAGTGTGCAACCACATTGGGACAATAGAACATCAATATGAAGCCATGGCCACAGCTTTTGCAGCCATCAAAGGTGCCTTTGGAACTCCGGCAGTTTGTTTCAGCTGTGGCAAACATGGCTACCTTAAAAAAGACTGCTTTACTCAGAAAGGAGCTAAGCTAAAAACCCCTGATGTATGTCCACAGGGTCATAAAGGTCATCATTTTGCTAACCAGCATCGCTCTAAGTATGATTCTGAAAGTTGCCGGGATCCAGGGTAACTGGAACCGCAGTGCGGGCTGGCACCGTGCTCCGACACAAATACCTCAGCCGCCACCGCAGATGCTGCCAACACAGATGCCGACTCCACAAGCACAGCCACTGAGGATACCCAGCGGAGCATCGCCTCAAGTCTTTGCCCAGTAACTGCAGGCAGTGCCGGACTGGACCTGGTAATCTCAATCACAGTAATGTTGCTCGACTCTTCTGTTCATTTACTTCCTACAGGAATTTTTGGCCCACCAGGACCCCAGAAAAGTGCTTTGCTGGTGGGGAGGTCTTCAACTACCCTTTTTGGGCTTTTTGTCCTCCCAGGAGTTATAGACTCAGACTCTGTTGGGGAAATTAAAATCATGGCTTGGACCCCCTTTCCACCCTGTGCTGCCCCTCAAGGTACACGTATAGCACAATTGATTCCTTTTTCACACAATTTGTCATCCCCTTTAACAGAATGCAATACAAGGGTGGGAGGATTTGGCTCTACAGGAACCCCACAAATATTATGGGCGCAGACAATTTCTGATGCACGTCCCACTTGCAAATGTACCCTGTCATCACAGGGGAAACAGATAACACTCACTGGTATTTTAGATACCGGAGCAGATGTCACTATTATCTCTCAAGCCAAGTGGCCCCCCACTTGGCCCCTCACAGAGGTACCCCAAGCTCTCACTGGTATTGGGGGGAGCAGTCACAGTTACCAAAGTCGCCATCTAACTCAGGTGACGGGACCTGAAGGTCATATAACCTCTGTAAAGCCATTTGTTCTGCCTGTGCCCATGGTATTATGGGGACAAGATGTACTTTCTCAATGGGGATGGATCTGGCCACACCCACAAGTTGGTACTGCTTTGGTGAAACACTGATCTCAAATGATGGGATTCGGATGTCACTACTGTTTCAGGTTCCCCCCAGATTGCTGAATTGGCAGCTGTTATTCGAGCCTTTCAGCGATTTGTCACCCCTTTTAACTTAATAACAGATTCTGCTTACGTTGCAGAACTTGTGAAGAGAGCTGAAGCTGCTGTACTAAAGGATGTGCCAAACAAGGAATTTTTTCAGTGGTTACAACAACTTGTTTTCCTTTTAGATACTAGACAGTGTTGTTGCAGTGGGCCCCTGGCCAGGTAATAATTAGCATTGACTCCATGATTCACAGAAGGCTGATGAATCTCTATCTTTATTAAGAAACACATACTTTTATAGACAGTTACGATACAGTGAGACTTGATTGGTCCTTCAATCAAAACCCATCACCACTGGCTCATTAGGAAACTACCCCTTGGTAAACAAATCTCCATAACACATTCCACATGTTCACAACAACAGGTTGATAGATGCCAGCCAAGAACATGAGACTTTTCAAAGAATCCTTGCATACCTCTCCTGAGGATCCTGATCACCCTGGCACTTCCCCCCTGGTTTCACCCACTTTACCCCCAGCTTTGCCTTCTCAGACAGCTGAGTCCAGATCCACCGAGAGACCGCAACCACCCTAACCAGCTTCTACCTGACCCGAGGGGACTCATCGACTTCTCACCACTTCGCAAGCTGCAGGGTCGACTTGTTCCAGAGATAGTAGAAGCTCTAACTGAAGAACAAGTCTCTCTCCAAGAAAAATAGCAGAGACAGAGTGAAGATGGAGTGAAAGGAGGCTTGGACTTACATGTGAAAATAACCCTATTCCTTGTTTTATTTGCAGAGACTATTCCCACCAAGCACGGACTTTGTGTCATAAGTGCTAGAAGAAGTGGTATTGCAAATCGGAATACCAGCATCATGATTGCCCACAGTGTGATCCTTTGCGCTATTCTTTTGGTGATTGTGTAATTTTAAAATTGGTTTGTGAGAAGGAGCATGGCTGGCTTCCACATCAGTATTTTTAGGAGCTGGATCTGCCTTCTCACGCTGGTCCTTCTGGTAGGACTCCTCAACGAAGGAGAGGTGGTCGCAATGCCACCCCTTCCAGAACGTAATGTGTGGCTTACGCTCGCTTAAGCTTTAAATGAATCTACATTGTGCCTATCTATGACTTCCCCAGGTGATCCTTTCCAGACTTGCCTGGTAGCCATGCCTTTAGGAAAAAGTGAAGTCATAGTTGAGACGGTCATGGCTGAGATGAAGACAATACAAAACAACACACTCCATTTTCAGAAGGCTTCAAACTTGATTTTATTATAGCACGCATACTTTTTATATGTTCTTAAAAAACTCCTAAGTTTACACTTTACTCATTGGTCAGAAGAGACAAAGTGCTTATTGGAATAGAGAGTTGCAGGTTTCTCTTATTTATCCTTCTCTCTTTCTTGGTTTCTATGTCAACAACCTTGGTAGGAAATTCTTTCAGGGGTAAACATGGATCCTCTTATCAGACCTCTCTGGCTCACAGAAGTTGCTGTAAAACCTCTTCCACAGGATGCTTTATACGGGACAATGCACAGGGATTGTGCCGCCCCAGGTCGAATTGAGCCGGTGTGGTGGTGCAATGATAAGTATCACAAAAAGAGTAATAGGCCAGCTGGATGGTATTTTGCTAATGACAGAGGGTTAGGGGTAAATAAAGTTTCTGACTTTTTTACTCTTTCCTTACCGCCTCAAGAATTGGACATTTTTGGATACACACAGTCCTTTGCATATTTCTTTCTAAATCATACTAGTGGACCCTTTGCTGATAAAAGATTCAGCCTTGATGTTTCAGGCACGGGAATTTATGCCAATGCTTCTGTCTGGTGTAATCATACTCTACCTCAGCCAATTTTACCTGGAGTGGCTTCTATTGGATTAATAGACAATATATTTTTGATATGTGCAAATAGAGCCTGGAAAGGAATACTAGGAAGAGCTGTGGGAGGCCCTTGCACTTTTACGTGACTAACCATGTTTCACTCCTTCCAGGAAAACTTACCATCTTTACACAGACTGGTGTGAGCAAAGCGTAGCACACACACATATAGTCCAGATTGCAATGATAACATCAACTCCTGGAACATTGGAGCCTGAGTGTTTGCCTCAATTATTCCATCTATAGGCATGGCACATGCATTAAAAACTTTAAATAACCTTGGCTGCTGGCTTGCAAAGCAAACTACTGCTACTAGCTCTAACAGGCTTATTAACAGATGTTGATAGTGTGATTCAGAAGGCTTCAAACTTGATTTTATTATAGCACGCATACTTTTTATATGTTCTTAAAAAACTCCTAAGTTTACACTTTACTCATTGGTCAGAAGAGACAAAGTGCTTATTGGAATAGAGAGTTGCAGGTTTCTCTTATTTATCCTTCTCTCTTTCTTGGTTTCTATGTCAACAACCTTGGTAGGAAATTCTTTCAGGGGTAAACATGGATCCTCTTATCAGACCTCTCTGGCTCACAGAAGTTGCTGTAAAACCTCTTCCACAGGATGCTTTATACGGGACAATGCACAGGGATTGTGCCGCCCCAGGTCGAATTGAGCCGGTGTGGTGGTGCAATGATAAGTATCACAAAAAGAGTAATAGGCCAGCTGGATGGTATTTTGCTAATGACAGAGGGTTAGGGGTAAATAAAGTTTCTGACTTTTTTACTCTTTCCTTACCGCCTCAAGAATTGGACATTTTTGGATACACACAGTCCTTTGCATATTTCTTTCTAAATCATACTAGTGGACCCTTTGCTGATAAAAGATTCAGCCTTGATGTTTCAGGCACGGGAATTTATGCCAATGCTTCTGTCTGGTGTAATCATACTCTACCTCAGCCAATTTTACCTGGAGTGGCTTCTATTGGATTAATAGACAATATATTTTTGATATGTGCAAATAGAGCCTGGAAAGGAATACTAGGAAGAGCTGTGGGAGGCCCTTGCACTTTTACGTGACTAACCATGTTTCACTCCTTCCAGGAAAACTTACCATCTTTACACAGACTGGTGTGAGCAAAGCGTAGCACACACACATATAGTCCAGATTGCAATGATAACATCAACTCCTGGAACATTGGAGCCTGAGTGTTTGCCTCAATTATTCCATCTATAGGCATGGCACATGCATTAAAAACTTTAAATAACCTTGGCTGCTGGCTTGCAAAGCAAACTACTGCTACTAGCTCTAACAGGCTTATTAACAGATGTTGATAGTGTGAGACATGCTACACTGCAGAATAGAGCTGCAATAGATTTTTTGCTTTTGGCACATGGACACGGTTGCAAGGATTTTGAAGACTTATGCGGCATGAACCTTTCTGACAACTCTGTCTATTCATGCTTACAGGCTCTTTGAGATAGTGTAACCAAATTAAAAGTAGTATATGATAGCAATTGGCTTGGGCACATACTTGGGGGATGGGGGCTTACTGGCTGGCTTAAATACTTAGCTAAAACAGGAATTTATATTTTAGCCACATTATTGCTTATGATGATCTGTTTGCCATGTGTCTTGCAATGTGTTCAGAGACTGATCAATCCACAAAGAAAATTTTAATGGTGGAAAATAAAGGGAGAAATGTAGGAACACAGCTAGAAAGCTGAGCTGGGAGTACTGTCCAGCTCATGACAGAAGTGGATATGTTAGCATTAGTAGGCTGCAAGCCTTGGCAACAGAAAGAACTTTGAAGAAGGAATGCAGAAGTTAGTGGTGTGCTTGGTGCAATGTACTTAGTAAGCAGAAATTATGTAAGATTTCACATACCTGCGCTAGTCTGTACAAGGCTTTGAATTAAGCAATGTTACCTAGTTACATAAATGTTATAGTTGTGCTATTTTTAGTTACAGCTGAAAAGGTATATAAGCTCAGCTTTGCAAATCAATAAACAGCTACATGTGTGCAAACCATGGAGTCCACATCTCTTTTGTCAGTTGCCGTCAGTGCACTGCTGCAGATGGGTGAGATCGGGGGAACGCAACATACTAGCATTGGCATGCCATGGGAGAAACCCACTAGTGATAGCTGAACTCAATTAACCAACACAGTTTCCCAAAGGAAATGCAGAGCAGAGGATGAGCAACACAGCCAGCAGCTGCACGGCCATGCCCATACAACCTGCAGTGCTTTCCCCAGCTGGCTTGGCATGTGGTTGCCAGAGTATTTTGGAAAGGTTTCAGAATTGTTTAGGTTGGAAAAGACCTCCAAGATCATTGAGTCCAACCATTCACCCAGCACAGCCAAGCCCACCACTAAACCATGTCCTCAAGTGCCACATCTACACATCTTTTAAATCCCTCCAGGGATGGTGACTCCACCACTTCCCTGGGCAGCCTGTTCCAATGCCTGACCACCTATTCAGTGAAGAAATTTCTCTAATATCCAATCTAAACCTTCCCTGGTGCACCTGGAGGCCATTTCCTCTTGTCCTGTCACTTGTTACTTAGGAGAAGGGACCAACTCCCACCTTGCTACAACCTCCTTTCAGGTGGTTGTAGAGCACAAAAAGGTGCCCCTGAGCCTCCTTTTCTCCAGGCTAAACACCCCCAGGTCCCTCAGCTACTTCTCATAAGACACAACCCTCCTTCACAATACAGATCCTGCTCTTACTCATAAGCTTATTATGGGCTGCTGACCAAGAGGAGAGGCCAGGTAAACAACCTCTAAACAGTGCTTAAAGATGAAAGCAGCTGAGATAGGACACTGTGCTGGAAAGCCTGAGTCACACCTGCTGCCCACTTTAACATGTGGATAGCTAAAACAGTAATGTAAAAAAAAAAAAACAAAAAAAACATTTTCCACTTACTGAAACAAATCTGCTTAACTGTAACCTGAGGCTAATTTAAACCAGACTAACCCTGTCCACACTCCCAAGAAGGCACAAGCCATCAATACGAGTCCATGCCATCATGGCCTAAAGGGCCTACAACAGCTGACTTTCCATGGCCTGCCTACTCTAACATGCCAGCTTTCCCCAGAAAGATGTCTGACACTCCCGGGCTAAAAATAAGTCTATTTGTTTCCTGTACTGCAGAGCTCACACTCCAAACACTCAGGCCATTAACAGATGTAGCAGGTTGACCATGGCTGCATGCCAGGTGCCTACTAAGCTGCTATATCACTCGCTTTCTTAATGGGACAGGGGAGAGAATAAGATGGAGAACAACCAGTGGGTGAGATAAGGCAGTTTTATTACAGTGAAAGGAAAGAAATAAGCAAGAGTCTGCGTACGCATAAGCTAAAGGAAAGAAAACTCAATCTCTACTTCCCATCAGCAGTGATGTTTGGACACTTCTTGGGAAGCAGGGCTTCAGCACACATAATGATTCCTCTGGAAGGAAAACTTTGAAGAATCATGAATACCCCTTTCCTTTTCTCTCCCTTTAGCTTTATATATCTGAACTGACATCATATGGTATTGATGCCTTAGGATTTTAGCTTTTCTATTTTTCATATATTTGTAATTCTGCAATTCTTTAGTGTATAACTCTAAACTCCATATACAGTTAGCTTCTGTTTTCCCATTTTGGTCAGACAAAACAATTCCTCTCTAGGCCTGGGAATCAAGGACACCTTACTGTCTCAGGCCCTGATAAATGTAAACAAAAGTGAGTTGAAGGGAGAGCAAACTTAGGGTAAATTACTTCATTACTGGAAGCTGTAATTGGAAGATTAACCCCCTATAGGCAAATGGACCAAACTTATAAAAGTATGAAAACCTGTGACCTGTCATCCATTTTTTTGGGTGTAGCCCCTGGAGGAGGCTTCATCTGCCCAAAATGTATCTGAAGGCCCTGCAATAAAACTGCTTTTTAGTCCCTTAATTTTGTCTGGCCTCTGTTTTTAGGTAGTCCCAAAAGGCATCAGTATGGACTATCCCTTTGGATAATTTGGGCCAGCTGGCATGATTGTGTCCCCTCCCAAGATCTTGCCCACTCCCATCCCTGTGATGGGGGAAGGAATGTCAGAGGGACAGCACTGCTCAGCAGTAGCCAAAATAGTGGCCTGTTATCAACATCCTTCCAGCTACTAATGCAAAGCACAGCACTGTGTGGGCTGTGAACTTTACCTCCATCAGACCCAGTACAACAGAGCAGATTGTTAGCCTGGAACTGTGTGAGAATGCTTCTAGCTGCTTGTAACACAGGAGGTTTGAACTGGGAGGCAAAGATGCTCCTGTGAAGGAAATTAACTGGGAACAGAGCGAACAGCCTTAAGAGCAGTCTTGATCACAGGTAACTTGCAGTACAAAAGCTCACCAAGGATTAAGGACCAAGCTCCAGTGTACCAGCTGAAGTTGAATACACCACACAAAGTAGAGCAACTTTTAACTTTCCTACATCCCAGATAGGTCTAACACTGGAATCTAATGCCTCACATGGCATGCAGAAGTTGGGAAATTAAAGCAATGTTCTGGTATATAACCTCCCTCCCACCCACTAACAATTGCTGACAGTTTACTGACAAAATTAGAATAAACTACAGTTGTCCTGAGACACAAGGACCTCAGTTCCACAAGAACCCATCTTGCAAAAGCCAGGCCCCAGGATAGGTTTGACAGCAATTCTAAGAAATACTCTGTAACAGTATCAGGCGGTTAGAGATTCCTGCGAGTTCCAACTAGTTACCACCCATGACAAGACAACATAGGCATTCAGCTGGGGAAACAGGTTTTCTCAGATAGCTGCCTGGCAAAAAGTATTACAACTGCAAGAGCAAGCCTCAGCTGTCACAATGAGAACTGTGGTCATAGCTCCAGAAACTAACTGCTACAATTCCTCATCCATGTAAGGGGAGTTTGATCCAGCTGGGGAGTTAAGATGCCCCCAATTTTTCAGAGTTCCTTTAAGCAAGCACATGTCACAGGAAGTCCTCCACAGTTGTAAAGGTGAAAGCAGCTAGCCAGAAGGCAATCAGAATATAGAAGCCTTTTTACATAGGAACTTTTATTCTCATTGAGATCTGTACATTCAAGTTGCACATACTTTTAAATCTTTGACTGAACTGGAGCACTGGATCACAAGAGCCCGGTCTGTTTGCACAGTTTTATGTTTATGCCTCAAAAGTAGCCAGGAAACTTGTGACTATTTCCTTCAACTTAGCTTCTGTCTGGTCAGAGATCTTCCCTTCAGTCCTGTTGAAAGAGTTTAGTTAAACTTCTGACACAGAAACAGATAGATGGTCAATCCCTAAGACAAAGAAAAAGGCTTCACAGCAAACCTTCCAATTTCTAACAAAATTAGTAGATGAATTAAAACATTTATGTTAGTAATACAGATTCATGCATCAAACAGAAGACCCCTTCTCCATTTTAAGCATCAACTGGATTTCCTAAGAACTAAAATCATGAAGCTGTGCTCTGGACAACTGGAAGGCTGATTTAATTTCCAGTTCTGGTACAGGCAGCTTAAGGCCTGATGTTCTGGAATACACTAAATTAACAGTTCAGGGACCATTATCTGCACTCCAGCCATCAAATCGATATCCTTGGGATGAAGCAGGATAAATCATACCTGATTGTGGATAGGAGGGCCTGATGCTGGCTCAGTACATGAGCTAGGAAAGCACTCTCAAACTTTGTAATCTTGCTGGGCTCCAGCTTGTCCAAGTGACCTCTTACACCAGCATAGATGACTGCAACCTGTTCCTCGATAGCCATGGGAACTGCAGAAAAGAGAGCACTCATGCCACCACTAACTCTCACATCAGGACACACCAGTACTATGCAGTCCTTCCTTTGAAGATCAACTGCATATATACAACATGATTCAAGCAAGTCTGCATTTACCATGTGCACAGAATGGACATGGTAAATGCTGCCACAAAGACCAATCTTGTTAGCACAAGACACTAATGTGAAATGCAGACTTTTTAAGTTCAAGACACTCACCATACTGTCCTTGTTTGAGAAGCTCTGTCAGACGTACGCCACGGTTCAGCAGCTGTTGTGTAGCAGCATCCAGATCAGAGCCAAACTGGGCAAAGGCAGCTACTTCACGATACTGAGCCAATTCCAGCTTCATGGTACCTGCCACCTACAACACAAGATACAGATGAGACTGAGTTTGATCACCTTTTAAAGGTATCTAGGAGTTTGCAGGTTATCTTCAGATGACAGTTGTCACAAGTCAGCTTTACTTTCTATACCAGAAAAGCAAATCCCAAGATTCTGACAGATGATTATTTACATTTCTAAATATCCCACTTTTTAATATAAGCATGCCTCCCTAAAACAGTAACCATTGATATTAAACCTCTAATTCCATATATGGACTAAAAGCACAGGGTTAAGAGAGCATTCTCTATTTCTAGTTAGATCAGTACCCAGCTCAGCATATGGAAACATAATCCTACATCTTTATGCAGATACTATTTTCCTTTCTCCCCCACCTCACTCAACAAGTAATGGAAATATCAGAGATCCCCAAAGTTTGTTCTTTTATAGTTTCATAACACTAAGGAATCCAAAACTTTATTTCCTCTCTAGTCACAGCTCTTTAGAGTGAAATAGGTTGGAAGGCCTACACACTACTCATCTCTAGCAAGAGAAGCAGTAGTTTCATGCTTACCTGCTTCATAGCCCTGGTCTGAGCAGCAGAACCCACACGGGACACAGACAGACCAACGTTGATGGCTGGACGGATACCTTTGTAGAACAACTCAGTTTCCAAGAAAATCTGTAAGAGAGAGAATTGTTTTATTATCTTGGTCAGAAGCTTGGAAGCCTCCTCAGAGACCTGACAGTAAATAACAAAGATGTGCACTGGGATGTGAAGAAGTCCTACCTGTCCATCAGTGATGGAGATGACATTGGTTGGAATGTAAGCAGACACATCACCAGCCTGAGTTTCAATGACAGGCAAGGCGGTCAGGGAGCCACCTCCAAAGGAGTCATTCATTTTGGCTGCTCTTTCCAGCAGTCGAGAGTGTAGGTAGAACACATCACCTGGGTAGGCTTCACGGCCAGGTGGACGTCGCAGCAGCAGAGACATCTGACGATAGGCAACAGCCTGCATGGTATAAAGAAAGCTTTCAGACCTCAGAAGCTCGTTTAACATTTTGGATTTCTAAACTTCAGGTGATATTACAGCTACAAACACCAATGTTAGACTATGAGGCCTATAAACAATGTTTCCTGACCTGCTTGGACAAGTCGTCATAGATGATTAATGCGTGTTTTCCATTGTCTCTGAAGTATTCACCCATGGAGCAGCCTGAATAGGGAGCCAGATACTGAAGGGGTGCTGCATCAGATGCTGTGGCAGACACCACAATAGTGTACTTCATGGCATCTGTAAAGAAATGGAGAAACACACCACTGAGTATATTACCTCACCATGCCTGTAATCAGCAAATACAACAAACATGTGAAGTAATAAGTTGATAAAGCAAGCCCAGGCAGCATCACTACATTGTTACTGTACTAGATTAACATGTTTGTTGCCCTATTACATATGCAGCCTTGGTCAACTGTTCCTGAAAAGATGCTATCATTTAATCCATTACCAAACACAACAACACCAACGTTGTCGGGCTCCAAATTCAAGGACATACCCTAGGACAAACATCACATTATCCTGAGAAAACCCATACCAACATCAACAAAAACTGTCACAGTTTAATATCAATGTGATCATTCTACAGTGTAGAGTATGCCACATAATCTACCTCAATCTTATTTGTAACAATAATCAAAGTTCTGCTTTTATGAACAATGCATCTATTTCCATATTGGTTAGAGAACCTGCCTGCCTAAGCCTTCAACTTACCACATAATTATACTGCATCAGTCTAGCATTGTCATTTATCTCTCTAAAAAGAACAGAAAGGATAAGCAGGATTCAAATACAACTTTTATCTCTTGCTTAGGAATTGTATGAGGGAAAAACACTAGCTTATTTCTCTGGCCAAGGCGAGTTAGGTTATTAAAAATATTATAAGAGCTGTTGCAGTACTCTCAGAACAGTCAGCTTTTTTATTCTAATATAAAACGAGGCTGTTATTCAACAGTAACCAAAAAAGCCAGAATGAAACCAAAGAAAACAAAATCCAACAGAAGATTAGTTCTTCTACTTCCTAGATGAAGAAACACAAAATTTAAATGTTGGCCAAGAACCAGATACTGAAAGCAAAGTGTTATGAATTCAAAGAATATTTGCTTTTTGTAGCATTACATTAATTAGTTGCTACTTATTAAAGTTGAAATGAAGTTTGCAAGAGGTTCATATGGGTACCTCCAAGAACAGTCTCATTCTCCTTTAAAAGTCTTTATTTAAAAAAAAAAATATTCCTAGGCTAAACAAACTGCTTTAGTGAAAGCTTACCTTCAGTCCAGAAGAGAATTCAACCATTTCTTCTGCTTGGACATTTCTTAGGCCATACACGCGGGCAATACCATCACCAATTGAGAGCACACGGCCAGTCTCCTCAAGTTCAGCAGAGGTGTCAGCTCCCAAAATACGTTCCTCAAGAATAGAGGATACCTCAGCAGTACCTGGAAAGAGACATTTCACACCTGACTTAGCACACTAAGGCAAGATATGAATTCAGTAAGCTTGTCTTGAATTCACAGGCCAAGGTGCTCTCTCTGGTATGCCACAAGGTCTAGCAAGCAACATACTAGATGCATAAGATAAATAACAGCTTCTGTATTCCCAGCTAAGAAAAGCAGCTTCAACACATCATTACAAGACAGCTTCAATTTAAACATTGATGACTGTTTAGTTACCAGTTTCCTTCATGTCTTACACTATTAACAATCTCTCCCTCTAGAAAGAAAATAAATAATTAGGCTAAGAACAGACATTCTCACTCCACTTGCAGAGAGGCTACTTAAACTGGAGGCATCAAAACACCCTGTGATTTGTAATCCAAGATCCAAATATATTTAAAGGAACTCGATACATTTAAGAAGCAAGTTGTTCGATATAAGCTGTAAAAACGTATACTCCATATTCCTCAAACTTGTTTGGCAGTGTACCTCCAACAACCCTTTATTTCCCCAGCCAGGAAACAGTAAGTAAAATTGCAAAATTTTTACTTCCTAATACCTTTAATAACCCCAAGCCACTTGGAAAATTGTATATGAACCACTATCAAAAACACAGCTATGCAAGGCCACTGTTTTCTCTAAACACCAAAATGCTGGCAGCAAAAAGTTATGCTAAAGGATAAAACACTGGCAGGCCTGGGAGTCATCTGTTCCTTCATACTGTTACAAACAAGACGGAAAACTGGAACTTGAGGCTTTTTATTTTTCCAAATAATTCTGCAAGAGTTCTGAATATCAGAATAAGATAATTCTGAATGGAATCCTCACAAAACAGGTAAACTGTGTAAACTGACATGTGACCACTCCTTGGTTTAGGCATAATCTAAATAGTTATTAAAGTGAAGTCTGCTGGATGTGGCTATGCAAAAGTTCAGTTAAATACTGTCAGTTCATAAATGTCCTCAAGCATTCTGTCAACTGATACACACACCATATTCAAATTCCCTTTTGTCTGATAGAGCAAGTTCTTAAACCACACTGTTATATGAAGACCTTCCTCAGACTCACCAGTTTTCTGAAAGCATGCTTTGGAGGCATGGAGGTTTCTTGTAGCAACAAACGCTGCACCCAGGGTGTTTCTGGAAATCTAAAACAAGTAATTGCTTCAGTAACTGTAAAATTTCCTCATTCATTAAAAAAAAAAAAAGGTTGAGAGATAATACTGTGATATTTTTGATCGTGAGCTTATAAATTTAATGTCTCTCAGTTTTGAGTTTAGCTCCACAGCACTCCAATCACAAGTTTTAGTTATGGATCCAAGTACAGCACTACTAAGCAAGGACAGCTGGTAAAAGAGATTGCTCTAAGTTATTCGCTGCATTTTTCTGCATTGCACTGCTGTCACCACCACAGTACCACAGCAGATCCCAAAGCAACATCTCTCACTTGCCAACTTTGTGCTGAACACCAAATGCTTGGGGCAGAAAGAAATCATCACAACCCTCACGGTTCTCCACAAGAGAGAAATAATATTGTGTCTTCTAAGGGTTGGCCTTCCTAAAAAAAAAAAAATATCTGCAAAATTTCTGGTATGGCTAGAACATAGACGAGAGCAAAAATAACGACCAAAAAAAAAAAAAAATCTGTGATAACGAATGCAATAAAATGTTATAATCTTATGTCCTAAGTAAAGCTCCCAGTACATCTCCAGGCACCGTTAATGCTATTTCTCTGAACGCCTGGGCAGGCGTCTCCTCCGTTCACCTTCACAAGGGACACCAGCGGGAACAGGTCGGGTCAGATCTTCACACTCTCGCTCTTCCCCACCAACACGGGGCGGGGGGGGGAACCCACTACCTGGCAAAGTTTTGCAGCGCAAATCCCTCACCTTGATTGGGATCGGGCAGCTTTAGGACATTAACCTGAACCCCAACAGCATCAAGCGACATCACCGGGGAAGGACAGGCTGTCCCCTAGACCCCCCCCCCNGCTCTCTCAGCGGTAGGTCTGGCCCCGCTGACACCCAGCGCTAAGGTGAGCCCCCCCCCTCCTCCCCCAAACCCCCGAGAGCGGGAGGCCGCAGCCTCTCAATGTCACCGCGGCCCCCAAGATGGCGGCGGCAGCCGCCTCCCACCCACCGCCTTCGCTCACTGCAGGGAGGGGGGAACGCGCTCACCAGGCCGGCCTGTCGAGGCAGGGAGCGGGCAAAGGAGGCAGCCACGCGGGTGGAGAACATGACGATAGCAGCGACAGCTCCTTCAGGGAAGACGGAAGCAGACAGAAGACAAAACACAAACCGACACTACCAGCCAAAAATGGCGGCAGCTCGCTCTGCCTCTTATTACAACGAGCTCCGCCCAAGGGGCGGGGCGGGGCGAGGCGAGGCCGGGAATTGCTTCCCTCGCTGGTCTTCTTAAGTGTCCGGGCGCCTTTTACCTCGCGCGTCTCTGAGCGATGGGGGAATAGATGCATACTTTTATACATATGTGCTCTTGAAATGTCCCTCGGCGGGCGGAAAAGACGGAGAGTGGTGGCGGGGTGGGACTACACTAGACTAGACTAGGGACATGACAAACTGAGAAAGGCGGGGGTCGTAGTGAGGTGCACGAAGTTGGGATGGCTGGATTATGGTAGAGAAGCATTGGCACAAGGCAGGAATATAAGGGGCTCTGAGGCAGAGGGCGGTGGTGTGGGGCAGGGGGTAGTTGGGGGAGTGACCTCACCACCACTTTCTGGGAGCTGTGAGTGCTTGCACTCCTGACCGCCTGTCTCAATGTAGCAGCTGAGTAGTAGAAGAAAAGTGTGGTAGAGGAGTGCTGGCATCTCGCCTGTGCTCTGGAAATGGGTAAAAGGAATGTGATGTGCAGCATATTGTTGGTTTTCTTACTGTTGTACAGAAAATCACGCTATGAAAAGCCAGTCTCCATAAAGGAGAAAGAGGAGTCCTGCAACTTTATTCGAATAAAGGGATAGAGTTAACTGGGGCACGTGCCTGCAGGAGTTTTCTTGAAACGCGGTAAATGACTCCACAACCAAAGGTTGTAAAGTAGGTACGTATTTTATTCAGTGCTGGACGCAGGGGGAGAGCATCTTCCCAAATCCTGCGTACCTCAACATTCAGAATTCCTCTATTTATTCACAAAAATCATGCATATTCTATAACACCTATACATATTCAGTATCTATCCCCACCTATTCTCTTCATGGTATGGAAATTAGCTGCGGCTGCGCAGTTTATCCGTTTTATTGAGTCGGTGGTCTTTAAGTGAGTCTGGGGGCCTGAAAAGATGAAGGCTCAAAGTCTTCATCGCCATTGAACTTTCGAACTCCAGTGTCTTCGTGTGAAAAATGTGTGTTTTATGATTG
>NW_024529290.1:0-794 GCF_017590135.1 Pyrgilauda ruficollis
GCCAAAAACGGCGATTTTGGGGCTGGGCACACCGGGGAAATGGGAGGGAAATGGGGGGAAAAATGGGGTGAAAAATGGGGATTTTGGGGCTGGGGACACTGGGAGGGAATGGGGCAAATGGGGGGAAAAAATGGGGATTTTGCGAATTTAGGACTTTGGGATTTGGGGAATTCAGGACTTTGGGAATTCGGGAATTTCGGGATTTGGGATTTTGGGAATTCAGGATTTTGGGAATTCGGGAATTTCGGGATTTGGGATTCTGGGAATTCTGGGATTCTGTGATTTTGGGATTTGGGAATTGCAGGATTTTGGGAATTGCAGGATTTTGGGAATTTCGGGGTCTCTCACCGGCCGTGCCCTCGTCCACGCGATTTTGGGATTTTGGGAATTCAGGACTTTGGGAATTCCGGGATTCTGTGATTTCGGGATTTGGGAATTTTGGGGATTTGTGAATTTTGGGAATTTTGGGGCTTTTTGGGTTCTCTCTGACCGGCCGTGCCCTCATCGACGCAATTCGGGGAATTTGGGATTTTTGAGATTTGGGGAATTCAGAATTTGGGGATTCAGGAATTTCGGGGTTTCGGGGTTTCGGGATTTTGGGAATTTTGGGGATTTGGGAATTCTGTTCTCTCTCACCGGCCGTGCCCTCGTCGACGCAATTCTGGGATTTTGGGAATTTCAGGATTTTGGGATTTGGGGAATTGAGATTTTGGGGATTTTGGGGATTCAGGAATTCCGGGATTCGGGAATTTTGGGGATTTTCGGGGTCTCTCTCACCGGCCGTGCCCTCGTCC
>NW_024529291.1:0-794 GCF_017590135.1 Pyrgilauda ruficollis
TCCCAAAATCCCCATTTTCCCCCCAGTTACTCAAAATTCAAGTTTTTACCCCAATGACCCAAAATCCCCGTTTTTCACCCCGTTTCAGCGGCAGGACCCGGTGGCCTGGAACTCCACCTTCGCGGATCTGTCGCGCCGCGTGCTCCGCCTGCGCTACCGGCTGCTGCCCCACCTGTACTCGCTGCTGTTCCGCGCCCGCGCCCATGGCGACACCGTCGTGCGGCCCCTGCTGCACGAGTGAGTGTCCCAAAACCCCCTCTTTTCACCCCAAATCTCCTTCACCCCTAATTCGTCTCTTTCACCCCAAAAACCCCCTTTTTCGGACCTCAAACTGGCTTTTGTCATGCCAAAATTGCCTTTTTACGGCCCAAAATTGCCCTTTATCTCACCCCGAAATCGCCTCTCTTCACCCCAAAATTGCCCTTTTTTTGTGACTCCAAAACCTCCTTCTTTGGGCCCCAAATCACCTTTTTTGTCACCCCAAAATCCCCTTTTTCGGGCCCCAAATTGCCTTTTGTCATGCCAAAATTGCCTTTTTTGTGACCAAAATTGCCCTTTTCTCACTGCAAAATCGCCTCTCTTCACACCAAAATTCCCTCTTTTCACCCAAAATCGCCTTTTTTGGGTACAAAATCGCCCCTTTTCCACCTCAAAATTGCCTTTTTTGGGCACCAAATTGCCTTTTGTCATGCCAAAATTGTCTTTTTTGGGCCCAAAATTGCCCTTTTCTCACCTCAAAATTGCCCTTTTTCACCCCAAAATCGCCCTTTTGTCACTCCAAAATCACCTTCTTT
>NW_024529292.1:0-794 GCF_017590135.1 Pyrgilauda ruficollis
CTGCCATGGGCAGGGATACGTTCCACAATAACAGCAAGGACAGTGTCAATCTGCATTCCCTGAGCACTGTGGGTATAATTACTGAGAGTAAATATATCCACTTTCCCTTCAAAACACTCTAATTCCCACTGTCCATTTTCTAATCCTGCTGGGCAGATTCCTTTCAGGAACACTGTCTGTCTTGGGGAAATAAACCCAATTCAGATGAAAGCATTATTTGGTTAAAATCAGTGCTCACTTGATATTCTGACAATATTTCAGCCCAGATGTAAACCACAGCCTTGTGGTGGCTGCTGAGAGGAAAATGAACTCCATCCCAGTCAGAACCTGCACAAAGCATGGGAGTACCACAGTGAAAAGGCAGATTGAGGTTCAGAGCTCTCCTCTCAGCCATACCTTGGGAGCAGCTGCTTCAAGGCACTGAGTAAATCCATTATAAGCCCACACAGGTGGAAAATTAGGAACATCTATCTTTCACAGCAAAAATAAAAAGACTGCTGGGTTTGTAGTCTATGAGTTTTACTGTCACCTTCACTTAGATCTAATGGGTTGTTTCTGCACATAAATTACTAGCACTGTTCTTTTTCTCTATTTTTTTTCTTTTCCTTTGGGATGTCTATGCCTGAGAAGAGCAAAGATGATCAGGAATGTTTCCTTCCATGATGGACTTTACTGTACTGCTCCATGATGCACAGTGACTTACCCATCTCCTCCCTCACTCCTGAGATTTCTTCTTTGAAGAAGTAATTTTCAGGGAGAAGAAATATCTATGGGAATAAATCACACAGGACTCC
>NW_024529293.1:0-794 GCF_017590135.1 Pyrgilauda ruficollis
TTCTGGGGTGTTTTGAAGGGATTTTGGTGCATTTTTGAGTTTTTTTATGGATTCCTGGCACATTTTTGGGGTGATTTTGGTGCGTTTTGGGGGTGTTTTGAAGGGATTTGGGGTGTTTTGGTGCACATTTGTGCTGTTTTATGGTTGTTTTGCTCATTTCTGGGGTGTTTCGGGTGCGGTTTTGGGGTGTTTTGGGGGTTTTGGTGCATTTTTGTTTTATGCATTTTTTGTTCATTTCTGGGGTGTTTCGGGTGGGTTTTTGGGGTGTTTTGAAGGGATTTTGGGGTGTTTTGGTGCACATTTGTGCTGTTTTATGGTTGTTTTGCTCATTTCTGGGGTGTTTCGGGTGCGGTTTTGGGGTGTTTTGGGGGTTTTGGTGCATTTTTGTTTTATGCATTTTTTGTTCATTTCTGGGGTGTTTCGGGTGGGTTTTTGGGGTGTTTTGAAGGGATTTTGGGGTATTTGGGTGCACGTTTTTGCTGTTTTATGTTTTTTTTGCTCATTTCTGGGGTGTTTCGGGTGGGTTTTGGGGTGCCCCCGCTGACCCCCCCGTGCCCCCCAGGCCCGCGCTGGCGCCAGTTCGGGGGGGCGGCGGTGGGGGCGGGGCTGGCGCTGCTCACCTGCGGCCCCCACGTGCTGCACTCGCTGGGCACCGTGCTGGGCACCTGGGCCATCCTCACCTGCCTGCCCCGGTGAGCCCGCGCCGCGCGGGGGTCCCTGATCTGTTCTGGGGGTCCTGAGCCATCCCGGGAGGGTCCTGAGCCATTCTGGGGGGTCCCTGATCCGTTCTGGGG
>NW_024529294.1:0-804 GCF_017590135.1 Pyrgilauda ruficollis
TTTTTTTTTTTTTTTTTTAACAGAGTCCATAGTTAAGTGGTGACATTCAGAATCACAGGATGTTGTGAAGTAAAAATTATAGATGTGTTGAAAATCTAGACAAATCTGGGGAAGTATGTCTATCAAGGAGCATAAGATCCCAAACTTAATTGAATCTGTGTCTGAGTTAGTTCCAGAAAGAACAGGTAAAACAGGCAAGGAGGCAGTGCTGTAATTGCTCTGCCACTTCCCCCACCATCAACAGCAGCAGCAGAGTGAGCTACAATAATTCAAGTGTACCTGGCATCCTTGCTCTCTTAGATTGGCTTTTCATTAACTTATCTTCCCATCTTTTAACAGCAGGTTACAATAAATGTGTTTCTGTTTAACTTGCCAGGAGGAGTGTGAATTAACAGCACTGCCCCAAAACAGTCAGAATAATAACACTGTACATGTGTGTGGAGGTGCCTCCGTGTGGAACAAAACACAAGATGAACAGCACATTGAAAACTAGATGTTAATTAATATCTGACATTGCAAACTGATGTATAGGCTTCAGGCCTATTTTTCATCTTGTGTGATATTGCTGCAGCAAAAAATCCTCAAGGTTTAAGACCCGTAAAAAGAGCAAATCTTCAAAATCTAGGATTGCTTTTGCAGGTTTGCCTCCTCTGATATCCAATAGGGTTAGCCTGAAACACCAGAAAAAATTGTTTAGAAAGGTATGTTTACTTCCAAAATGTCAAGTGGAGTGTACTTTATAAATGTTTTGTACAGGATTTATGAAAAGATACATACTATTAAGAAAATTATTTTTTAGAAAAA
>NW_024529295.1:0-791 GCF_017590135.1 Pyrgilauda ruficollis
TTTTTTTTTTTGTTTGTTTGAGGAAGGCGAATGCCTCGTGATTCCATAGCCCGACTTGAAGGGAAAAGGGGGGAAAAAAACGTATTTTAAAGTCAATATTTACTTAGCAATGAGCCGTCCCCCTCCCCCAGCCCCGCCGCATACCTGCGGGAATGGCCGGGAGCCCTGCCGGTCCTGGAAGCTCTGGAGCAGGGATCTGGTTTGAATCTTCCCCTTTCGGAGGGGGCCGGATGGAAGAATTGCAAAAATGCATTTGAACTGTTTTGGGATGGTGTGCTTAAATGCAAAACAAACAGCTGAGCCTTCCTTTCCCTTTCCCCCCCTGGAAAAATGTGCCTCAGACCTGAGGGTTTGGTATTTTAAATGTCTCTATTACCCGGTTCAGCTTTTGGGAGGCGGAAAATTTACTGGATTTGGGGTTTGAGGATCAGCCTGGAGCCCCAGCCCAGGGAGGAGGGAGCAGGATGGGCTCCAGCCTTTGGCCTTCCCAGTTCCTGTCCTGAGGCTGCAGAGAAACTCCAGGACACTGGAAGTTCTGAAAACACAAAAAAAACCTGAACAAATCCTGTTTTTTTTCTGTAGACTGGACGTTCTGAAAACACAAAAAAACGGAACAAATCCTGGTTTTTTTTCTCTAGTTCGGGGACAAAGGACAGATGATGTGGGGGAGAGAAACGAAGCCTCAAGTGGCTGATGTGGTTTTGGTGGATTTTGTGTGTTGAATGTGGTTGAGTTTGTGTCTTGGGTGACTCGAAGGCTCCGTGTCACAGATTCCAAGCTGGCACTTGGTC
>NW_024529296.1:0-794 GCF_017590135.1 Pyrgilauda ruficollis
GTAAAAACACACCCCCAAATCAAGTTAATTCCCAGCACAGGTTCTGCTGCAATCCCAAAGAATATTAATTTGTGGGTCCATTTATTATGGGACCAGCCTAAAAGCACTGCAGCATTTTTATTTCACATATGGGCCTGGAATGAAGTTGATTTCTCTGTATTTACCCAGACATAAAACAACATCTGTCCACGGAGCAGACAAAGCTCCAGGCTGGATAACTTCACCCGGATAAATCCCAAACTTAGATCACGCAAGGAGTAGCCAAGAGTAAAAGATGAGGATAAATGGAGAGAGCACCACGAGGACCAGCACTGCCACAGGCTGCAGGACTGGAATGGGTGATCTTGGAGCTCCTTCCCAGCCTCAGTGATTCCCTGAGGTCAGGAATGGGATTTATTATCCCCAGCCAGGGAAACGATGGAGCAACTGGGCTGGACTGGGAGGCTGTGCCCAAAGAGCAGCACAGGAGAGAGGACACAGGTTTGGAACCTGCAAAATCTCTGGCAAAACAAGGATTTGAACCTCACTGAGCACTTCAAACAGTCCCACTGCAGAGACAATGACAGCAAAAACCAAAACCACCCAGAAATGCAAATATTCATGTTGGGTTTTCTCTTTTGGGATTATTCTGAAATTGGGATCTACACCTTAAACCTGAGCTCAGCTGCTGCCAGACAGAGCAACCTCTGCCAGCTCAACATCAAAATAAAATAAAATAGAGCTGTTAGGCTTTTTCTCTATTAGAATTTAAAAAAAAAATAGTGTATTGAACTATAAAGTATATTTTTTAAAAA
>NW_024529297.1:0-794 GCF_017590135.1 Pyrgilauda ruficollis
TTTTTTCCTAATATTCATCCAATCTAAATTTTCACTTTAGTAATCCCATCGTATTACTCCCCTTGTGCTTCTGCGCTTTAGCATTTACACTCTTCAAATATTTATAGTTGTTGTTCAGGAAAAAAACAGACCTTTTCCCTCAGCATATCAGTTTCTGTGCCTCAATGCTGTTGGCCTTCCTCAGAGTGCTGTATTCCTTTACACACTCCAAATAACTGTCAGAGAAATTAATATTTGCTGTTGCTGGACAAAACAGCCCAGAAAACTCCTTTCCTCATCACACAGTTTTGTGTGAGCAAATGTTCACTGCTGTTACATCACCAAAAAAGATTTATGAATCCAAATATTCCAAGTAAGGAATGCAAGCAACTAGGTATTTTACAGGGAGAAAAAACCCAACCCTCACATATAATAATTTTGGATACTTGGTCCTATCCACAAATGATTATTAATAAACACACTGTATTAACAAAAACCAGCATATAATCAAAATACCTTGGATGGTAATCTTTCCATTTGTGTTTCGAATGCTTCAGAACAGATATTTTAGGAAAGGAGAATTAGGTTTGTTTTCCTCTCTGTCCTTTCTTCTCTAGTGCCTTTTAACTGCATTAGATGCCCCAACTCAGTCAAACATCCTGCACCTTTCACACATCAGAGACCATGGCCTATAATGATGCTGTTACTTGAAACGTAAATGCCTTTGTGATCATCATTTTTTCTTCGACTTTCTCCAACCTGTTTTGCATTCAAAGTCCAGGTTGGACGGGACCTCAGATCAGCTGGACTAATCT
>NW_024529298.1:0-794 GCF_017590135.1 Pyrgilauda ruficollis
TCTCCTGCCCTCCAGCCTGGCCTTGGCTACAAGGCAACCACAAGGGAAAAACCCAAGAACCATTTGCACCCTTCCTGCTGCCAGGACCCTCCCTGCCAGGAGCCCCTGCAGCTCTGGCTCTAAGAGAAATCACTGACTCCTTCAGTCCTGCTCTGATCAGCCTTTGAAGACCCCAAATATTTTGCATCCCCAAAGCACACACAGCCCTGTCCTCGACAATCAGTCAGACAACAGGAATCAGCCCAAAAAAAGGGCACAAAGATCACAAAATTAGTCCTTACATCAAAAAACACCATGCAAAGAATTTCCTCTAAATGGCCAAAGCACTTGGGCACCTGAGGATGCATGTTCAGACTTCAGCAATGAGCACAGGGATTTAAAACAAGAAAATGGGAGCTGAGATGCCCAAATCACCACCCGACTTCAGAAAACAGCCAAAATCATGGAACAGGCACAGAGAATTAAATAAAAGCCACCACAAAACTGCCCCTAAGAAGCAACCCCCCTGCTCTGTGCCCATGGGGTGTTTGGAGGGCTCAGACACAAGCAGCAGACTGGTCTGTGCAGGGTCTTTTGGGGGTCCCTGTGCTGAGGGCATCGAGCTCAGAGGTTCCTTCGCCCCCCAACACTTCACTCCTTACACCCCTGGTGCTCCCCAGTGGCTGACCTGATCCCCAGCCCTCCAGGAGGGTCACTTGATCTCCCGAGGAAGAAGTGCAAAGGCTGGAATATGAATTCATGTGCAGGCTGAGTGACGAGAGGAGCCGGGGGCTGATCCCCCCTTTTCCAGCAGA
>NW_024529299.1:0-793 GCF_017590135.1 Pyrgilauda ruficollis
GGCAGGGCAGGGGGACCCCCGAGTCACGCCGGGGACCCCAAACAACCCCCGTGGGAACCCCACCATGGACCCCAAATAATCCCCCTGGGGACCCCACCATGGAACCCCAAAATAACCCCCCTGGGGACCCCCACATATACCCCAAACAACCCCCCCGGGGACCCCCCCAGCCCCAAAACAACCCCCCTGGGGACCCCCACATGGACCCCAAAACAACCCCCCTGGGGACCCCCACATGGACCCCAAAACAACCCCCCTGGGGACCCCCACATGGACCCCAAAACAACCCCCCTGGGGACCCCCACATGGACCCCAAAACAACCCCCCTGGGGACCCCCACATGGACCCCAAAACAACCCCCCTGGGGACCCCCACATGGACCCCAAAACAACCCCCCTGGGGACCCCCACATGGACCCCAAAATAACCCCCCTGGGGACCCCCACATGGAACCCCAAAATAACCCAAATGTGTTGGGGACCCCCCATGGACCCCAGAACAACCACCCAGGTGTTGGGGACCCCAAAATAAATCCCCAGGTGTAGCGGACCCCCCCAGTGTCACCCCAGAGACCCCAAAATAACCCCCAGATATTGGGGACCCTCCCCATGGACCCCAAAATAACCCCCAGGTGTTGGGGAGCCCCATTTTTGCCCCCCCAGGTGTTGGGGACGCCCATTTCAACCCCCACGAACCCAAAAAAATCCCCCAGGGGACCCCGATATTGGGGACCCCCGCTCCCACTCCCCGGGGGGACCCCAAACTTCCTTCCCCGGGAGTTTTGGGGTGATTTT
>NW_024529300.1:0-3805 GCF_017590135.1 Pyrgilauda ruficollis
GTTCCTCTGGTGGAAAAGACAGTTTCTTTGGCAGCAGTGCAGTCACTGGGAGTAAAGGGAGGATCTTAGAGATTTTTGGCAACAATGCAGCTTTCCAAGCTTCTTCATCAGCCAGTTGGTTTTCTATTACCTTCTCCGATCACCCTGCCTGGTGCCCCTGGATGTGTATTATTGCTTTTTTGGTAAGTTCACCACCTCCAACAGGCGAGAGATTAAGCTGTCATGAGCTATCGTCTTTCCCCTGCAGGTTAATAAACCACTTTCTTCCCATAATTTCCCAAATGCATGTATCACCCCATATACATACTTAGAACCAGTAAAAACATTCACTGTCTTGTCTGGATATAATTCACAAGCTCTCACAAGGGCATATAGCTCTGCTGTCTGAGCTGATCAGGTGGGCAGCAACCTCCCCCCTTCCTTTAATAGCTTTCCATTCACGATAGAGTATTCTGTAAATCGTTTCCCTTCTATCACCCTTGAAGACCCATCAATAAACACATTTTTCTCCCTCAGGCCAGGGAGCATCCCACAAATCCTCCCCAGCCCGGGTCCAGAGGCCAACCACCCGAACACAGCCATGGGTCTCCTCTTGGCCCCCCTCCCCAGGGCTGCCCAAACATGAGGCTGGGTTAAACCCCTCCCCACTTCCAAATTCTAAATCCTCCTGTTCCATCAAAAAAGATTCACACTGTAACAACTGAGCACTGGTCCTCCACTTAGAGGCTCTCTCAGCTAACAAATCTTTAATCTGATGTGAAACTTCAACAACTAGACACCCTCCCTGCCGCTTCTCTTTCCCCGGCTAGCTGATGTTAAGAGTGGGGGGGCGGCAGTTTTCCCCCTGGAGCTCCGTTGAATCCCAGTTGTCAATTGTTTCGGCGCAGTATAAAACACAGGCAGTGCACATGGGTCCCAGGGAAACTTTATTTGATGGTAAACTTCCCCTTTTTTCCTCTCCTGGGCCCCGATCAAGGAGCGAACAAAGACTTATATCTTGGGAGAAAGTCAAGGGAAGGCCCAACTTTCAACAAATCAGGAGAGTTGGGAGTAAAAAACCTAGGCGGGGATAACAGTAGTGAACCAATAAACTTCCAAGGGAGGAAGAACAGTTTTAGTAAATGGGTAAAGTTTGGAGAAATAGAAACTAGAAAATAGCTGACAACATAACTAGGAAAAGGCAGAGACAAAAGGAAAACAGCACCAAGGAAAACCACTAAATCACAAATCAAACCATAAACCTACTAATAAAACAACAAAAAGCACGATACAACACCTCCCCTTGTCAGCCCTAAGGCCTTCAGCCACCACCAGAGCTGTGGCTGCACAGTTCTGCAGACAATGGGGCCAGCCTCTGGCCACCAGCTCTAACAGCTTAGAAAAAAAAAGCAACAGGCCTCTGTGTTCTCCCGTGCTCTTGCACCAAAATTCCTTTAGCATTGTGAGAAACAAGTGCTCACTTTGAAAATTTAAAAGGTTTATTAAACCTTGACAAAAATACAAAAAAAGGACTACATAAAGAAAAATTTGCAGCACTGGGAACTGCCCTTGTGCGTACCACGTGGCCGGTTCATCTTCAAGATGGATGCTGTCATGGTTTGATGCTGGCACAATGCCAGTGCCCCCATGAAAATATATTCTCCCCAGTGGCTGCTGTGAGATGTGACCAGAAATACAGCAAAGCAGGATCCAGCTCAGGAATAAAGGAAAAAAACTTTATTAACTTAGAATATGTAAAAAGGAACACACACAGAGCTCAGAATGAAAACCTTCCAAAACATTCCTCCTCCCCCCAGTTTCCATCACGGCACAATGAGATAAAACCTTAGATTCTCAATCCAGTTACTACCCCTCAGATAATCAACTTTCAGTTCATCAAGGAGAGGAGTCCCTCTTGTACCATAGTCTTCCCCAGGAAACCCGGTTGAAACCTCTTGTGTTTCCATGTCACATGGGGCACCACCCAGAGAACATTTGCCCTCGTGACCTCTTCCTTCCATGTCCACTGCTCTCACCACTGTGCATGGATCAGAACTGCTTCTAGGGTTCCCCTTTTAAGGATGCTTTGCCCAGTTCCAAAAAAGCAACAGTCTCTCACTTTTGGGACACCAGTCCCCCCCCCAAATTCATCCCCTGAGGCTGAGGGGTCTCAAGAACAGAGATCTTCACTGAAGACAGAGGGTACCACCACACCCTCCTCTTGCGGTGTGATTCATGATTTGCCTCAGTTCCCCTGATTTCTCCCTGAAATTTCCTTCCCCGGGGGGGGGGGGGGGCCAGTCCCCTCTCCTTTTCCCCACCCTTGACCCTTGCTGGGCACTGTCTATCAACCCAGAAATTCCAAGGAGAGCGTCGAGCAATTGTCAGGTTCAAAGGATGCTCTCCACCCCCTGGGGGGCCATTGGCCCACCCAGGTGTCCCTCTCACCTGAGACCCCCTCCCCGTGTACCTGGTTGGTGCTCCCTGGGTCCCCTCCCCTGCCCCAGTGCCCAGGTAAAAGGACAAGGAGATCCCGCGGTCGGGGGTTCGGGTGGGGGGTTCTGGTGGAGAGTTCTGTTAGAGAGTTCATTTGAGTTATTGCAAGATTCAGAGACCAGTGCCACCGAAATAAAAACTCTGGATTATAAACTCTCCATCAGGACCCACTCCTTTCTTCACCTCGCCTTAAAGGTTCCTCCAGCTCAGGAAGGCCAGAGGAGTGACCCCCTCAAAAGCAAGCTCCAGCCGCAAGCACTGGGGCTCGGAGCATGCCCGGACTTGTCTTCACGTGCTCAGCTGCAAGCACAGGTACTGAATAGCGTCTCTGGGGAGAAAACACCACAGGTGCCGCTATTCGGTCAGCAGCCGAGACCAGACAGACCAAGGCAGTCCCGTCAGTAATACACTCCAAGACCCTCATCTGCCTCTGTTCACGCCACTCCTTCACATAACATCACTGCACTCTCTTGGCTCCATATCCATAAACTAGTTTACATAGTCCAGGAACTATTTTGCATGGCCCTTCCTCGCATCTGCCGTTTTAGAGCATGTGTGTTTCTTGGCTATGGTTTTGGCTTCTTCTCTTTATCACTTCCAGTTTGGGCCTTGGTCCACACTGTCTTCAGATGGTGAGTGCTGATAGTTGGCATATCTGTAGCAGGTGTCCTCATCCTATGTTCACTGGATGTTATCCCATCCAAGCAGGCATTTTAACACAAGCATACTCATATCAGCTCTTTCACTACTATGTCTAAGCTTAATTAACAGCAGAAATAAAAACTATATGTTTATAACAAAGTTACTTTAACATGACACATAAAATCCATTTTAATATTTGCAAAAAGTCAATAATACAATATGTATCTATAACACCAATATTTCCAATATTATCTGCCACCAGGTGGCTTGGGCATTGTAGACTTTTTCTGTAAGGCATCACATTGCTAGCTGTGAAAGATGCATATTATATGATTGGCTCTTTGCAAATATTGAAATGAATACTATATGTGTTATGTTGGAAAGTTATGCTGTATTAATCTCTTTTAAGTAATGCGGTATTAATCTTTTTTAAACTAGTGTGGTCAATATATTTTTTAGGCTATAGCATAATATTAAAATAGAAACTATGTGATGTAAGATACTTTCTGTAACTAGCTCAAGGAATAGATAAGATAATCAAGAAATTCTTCGCACAGAGATAACAGCAACAAGACACCAAAATCCCAAGAGAAGAATTATTACCTCCTTATTGGGAAAACCCAGACTTCGAGGAACCCCAACGAGTGATTTACAAGATGGGGGGGGGGGGGGGGGGGTCAAGTTAAGA
>NW_024529300.1:3870-7130 GCF_017590135.1 Pyrgilauda ruficollis
CCGAGGGTTTTGAAAAGTGGGGGGGGGGGGGGGAAGTTCAAGTTAAGCAGAAATACCCATAGTTTGAAAGTGTTATATGTAATTTAGAATAAATCATGCTTATGTGAAATGTACAAGATATAAGTTATGATGTTTGTACTAAACATTCTTTAAGGATGGTAAGCCCACACGCCGGAACCACGAGATTGCCTCACAGCGATTGCGAAACCACAGATGGCAGCGGAGAGAGGTCTAATTTACAACTCAAAAGACATGGCTCCAGAGGAGCTGGGCTCTTACTCAGGAACAGTCCAGGAAACACACAAGCGATGAATACTCAATAAGTATCTACGATTGAGATAGCCAGAGTCGTCAGGAACATGCATCCCAATGCCAGGTTCCTGTAACTCAACATCGCATTCATCCATTGCTTGCCAGGAACTGCTTTGTCCAGCCCAACGAAGAGAAAGAAGACAACATGAATATGTGAAACTATGAAAAGAAAAGGAGAGACTCTGCCCCAGCCTGAACAAACTGTATAAAAACTGTCCGGACTGGACAGCCTTCGTGAACAGAGGGAATCCAGTGTGATAGAGGTCGTATCAGTGTTCACCCAGCGTCGATCCCAGGCTCAGCGCTGTCCCTTTTGATTGTGGCTATGGGAGACTGTATCTTGGTCGCGAAATAAAATCTATCTTTATTAATTATTAATTTGGCTTTCTCGATTATTACCTATAACAAAAGGAATGTTTGAATAATGTATGAGATATATGAATATGCAATAGGCTATTGCTTTTGAGGGTTAAACCTTTGTTAGCAAAGCATGCTTTTGTGGCAGAATGCAAAAGCACCCCAGACGTCCATAATTCTTTGTGTTTTTATTGCCTTTTATTGTCCTAAGTTTGATTGTCCAAATTCTTATTGTCCTAATTTTTATTACTATTTTTATTACTATAAAACTTCTAAAATTTTTACACAAGTGACTGGCGTTTTTCACACTAGCTATTAAGATGTCTTTTCACAGTAGCCATTTGGTCAGGTGTTACCTATGGCATATGTTCTGCTATTAGTTGAATCACCTAAACCCACATTGAGTATGCCGCTATACCAAAAGATCCTGATGTCATATTAGGCTTTATTTATTCTAATTATTTGTACTGGGATTTATTTGTTTTGGTTACATTTCTCAATGAATTTTTTCCCATTTGAAAAGGCACTGGGGGAGGAGGGGGAGGGGAGAGGGGAACGCCCTGGGGGTAAATGGTAGGTGATTGAGTGAACAAAAGGTGGATCACTGACATACCACCATAATGGCTTGGGTTGGGGAGGGGAACAGGGGTTTAGCAGTTCTTAGCTGGGAGTGGGGTGGGGGGCAGTTCTTTTTCCCGGCTGGGAGCAGAGACTATGAAAAATGCATATGATATGATTGGCTCTTCGCAAATATTAAAAGGAATACTATATGTATTATGTTGGAAAGTTATGTTGTATTAATTTGCAGTACTGTATTAATCCTTTTTAAGTAGTGTGGTAAATATAGTTTTAGGGTATAACATAAGATTAAAATACTAAACTATGTGATGTAAGATACTAATTAGCTCAATAAATGGATAAGATAATCAAGAAACTCTTCGCCCAGAGATAACAGCAACAAGACACCAAAAATCCCAAGAAAAGAATTATTGCCTCCTTATCAGGAAAAAACAGACTTCTTCCAGACTCCCAGGAGCCAAAAGGAAGCAATTTACAAGATGGGGGGGAGTTGACAATAAACAGAAAAATCCCTAGTTTGAAAGGAATTTTGAATCATGTATGAGATATATGAATATGCAACAGGCTATTGCTTTTAAGGGTTAATCCTTTGTTAGCAAACTATGCTTTTTGGGGGCTGTGAAAAGTGCATATTATATGGCTCTATGCAGATATTTACTATATGTATTATGTTGTATTGATTAGTAGTGCTGTATTAACATTTTAACAGTATGGTAAATGTAGTTTTATAGTTAAAAGGTAACTTATGTAGTTAAAATAGGAACTATGTATGTGGAATGTTTTTTTTAGAAAGGAATGAGGTACTCACACCAGATAGCAGCCACAGGACATCTAAATCTTTCAGAAAAAGAGAATTTATTGTTCTTTTATCAGGAGAAATTAACTTCTTCCCACCTTGCTCAGCCATAAAGACGCCGTTAGGATTAAGAGGAAGAAGTTGACGATGACCAGACAGAATCCTTTGCTTGAATGGAATTTATGCATCATGTATGAATTGTATGAATATGCAACAGGCTATTGTTTTTAAGGGTTAATCCTCTGTTAACGTGTGTCCTTTTTCAGGCTCATTTTGCCCAGAAAATGTACCCGGACCGTCCACAACTCTGTTCTTGTTGCTCATATTGTCCTAATCTCAATTGTTCAAATTTTTATTACTGTAATCATATTGCTATTTTTGTAACCATTTTATTACTATTAAACTTTTAAAATTTTAACACAAGTGATTCGCGTTTTTCACAGATACGGTTGTGGGGTTTTGGCCTTGAACTTTTCCTGCACAACTGTTTCAATACTGCTGTGGGGCTCTCTCTGCCACCTGCTTGTAAGCCCATTGCTTGCAAGAGAGAGTGAGTCCCAGCTGCCCCATTGACTCAGGAGAAGAGCACAGTCCACGTTGAGAAGGAAGATGTGTGCTAATGTCCTTACGAACAATTTGATGGGTGAAGGTATGGGTGTTAATGTCTTTGAAATGGGTCTTTATGTCTCTACTAACTTTGGGCAGTAGGTTTGTTACAGAGCCCAGACAGCCTGGCTCCTGAAACAGACAAGTGGGTCTGCACAGGCTTGAGTTTCTAAGCTTTGAGGTAAAATAACATGTTCAAGGGGGGAATATGTGGCAGGCTGTTCGGGAAGGCTGTACCTTCCTAGTACCTCAGCCAATGGGGAAAGGAAGAGGGGAATATGCGGCCGGTGTGTGGCCCAGTGGTCTCTCTCTCTTTATTCAAATAAAGTTGAAGGACTCCTCTGTCTCCTTTATGGTCACGGGCTTTACATAGCGTGATTTTCCGTACAACGTGACTCCCTGGGGGAGTCGTTCCTTTCTCCCCACCTCCCCCGGAGCAGCTTTCCCCCTGAAGTCGAAGCAGCTCCTGCTGGATCTCTTTTTACACTCCCTGCCTCCCTTCCTAGCATGTATCGGCTGCCGTTAGCTGTGCCGAAGACTGATCTCCGCTTGCGTGGTTACCTGGGGGAGTCATCCTTTCACCCCCCCCCCCCCCCCCCCCCCCCACCCC
>NW_024529300.1:7141-18966 GCF_017590135.1 Pyrgilauda ruficollis
CTTCCCCCCCCCCCCCCCCCCCCATCTGAGCTACCATCACTGCCTGGGGAGGTGCCATTCTTGCATTGGAGTGCCCCCTGCTGGCCCCAAGTGAGCAGCCTACTACTTTGCCGCAACCTGCTAATGCCCTCTGCCGGCTTAAAGTAAGTTACTGCAGCTGCTGCCTTACTGGCGCCACCAGCGCTTCCTGCTTGTTTTGTTCGTAACTACACGAAAGAGGAAACTGCTTAAAGGGTGGGAAACTTCTGTTATCTATATATATGCTAGTAAAGAACTGTTATTCTTTTTCCTACATTTTTGCCTAGAAGCCCTGTAATTTTGAAGTTACGATAATTTGGGGGGAGGGGTTGTCTTTCCATTCCAGGAAGGTTCTCACCTTCTTCGGCAGACATTTGTCTTTTAAACTAAGATAACATTCTAACCACTGCAGTTTTGCACTCATTAGCTAAACTCTACTGTAATTGAACACCCATTACAAAGCCCATACTCCCTTGGGTTGAGAGCTGTTTGATTTTCTTGCACAGCGAATTCTGACAACTCTGAAAAATCTTATTGTGAGCAACACTGAACCTAAAAATTTAAAAACCAAAAGAATTCAAAGCCTAAAAATAAATTATCTCAGTATTTATGATATCCCCATTTAGGTATTTCATAGCAATGTATTTAATGGTAGTTATTTAAGAGTCATACTTCTCCCTAAAGGCAACAAAGTATGTTCACACCTGTGGAAACTGAGTGATGTCTTATGCCAAAATTAAAAGCAGTTGTCATAACATACATGATAGTCTTGTATTTACAGGACCCCTGACGAAGGAAGAAAATGATGAATCTGACTGCATGTTCTTAGAAGGCTAATTTATTATTTTATGATCTATATTATATTAAAGAATACTATACTAAAACTATACTAAACTATACTAAAGAATACAGAAAGGATACAGACAGGAGGTTAAAAGATACTAATGAAAAACTCGTGACTCTTTCCAGAGCCTCGAAACAGCTTGGCTGTGATTGGTCAATAAGTAAAAACAATTCACATGTTGGATAAACAATCTCCAACCACATTCCAAAGCAGCAAAACACAGGAGAAGCAAATGAGATAATATTGTTTTCCTTTTTCTCTGAGGTTTCTCAGCTTCCCAGGAGAGAAATCCTGGGCAAGGGGATTTTTGCAGAAAATATTACAGTGACAGTGCTAGTTTGTATTTTGCTGAATTTTTAAATGCAAATTCTGCATTGCTTCCCCTATTTTAAAATTATTAAATTGATAATCTCAGTAAACCAACAAATTTTAATTTATTAAGATTTTTTTATGAACAACAGGGATGTGAAAAACACCAATGACTTGTTTTAAAATTTTAAAAGTTTAATAGTAATAAAATAGCTATAAAATAGTAATAAAAAAAATCGAGCAATAAGAATTTGGACAATCAGAGTTAGGACAATAAAGGACAACAAAAGCAAAGAATACGAACGTTCAGATGCTTTCCTAAAAAAGCATGGCTCAATAACAAAGGATTACCCCTTAAAAGCGATAGCCTGTTGCATATTCATATATCTCATACATGATGCATACATTCCTTTCAAACTAGGGATTTCTCTAGTTATTGTCAATTTCCCCCCCTTCATCTTGTAAATCATGGTCAGACTCCATGGAGTCTGCAAGGAGACTAGTTCTTCACGATAAGGAGGCAATAATTCTTTTTCTTTGGGATTTTAGTGTCTTGTTGCTGTTATCTCTGTGCAAATAATTTCTTGATTATCTCATCTCTTTCTTGAGCTAGTTAAAAAGTATCTTACATAGCATAGTTTCTATTTTAACATTATATTATAACCTAAAACTATATTTAACACACTACTTAAGAAAATTAATACAGCATAACTTTCTAACATAACACATATAATATTCATTTTAATATTTGCGAAAAGCCAATCATAAAATACGCATTTTTCACAATACAGTACTACAAATTAATACAACATAACTTTCCAACGTAACACATATAGTATTCCTTTTAATATTTGTGACGAGCCAATCATATAATATGCATTTTTCACAAGGGAGTTTTCTTTATATACAGATGTACACACTTATATAGCTTTGTGTTTGTACATATATAAATCAGCATTTATGTGGTGGCAACTAAGCTTAATCTACATCTGTATCTAACATGAACTCCAACACATCTAGTAATATTTTTGAAAGCTGCCATTATACTGGTACTTAATCCTGTTTTCACCTACTTATGTACTTCCTCTCCTTGAAATAGCTTAGAATAAACAGGTGTAATATAGATCTGTAGTCTTCCTCCCTGTTATCAGTAACCCTAATACTGCCTTATTCCTTACATTACAAATTCTGTTTCAGCTCCAGCCAACTCCTTATCTGCAGTGATCATAACTATCCTTTTCCAAATGTTTCTGAAAAATCCCTTCTCAGTCGTAGGCAATATTATATTCTATTTGGAGCTGCAAGTGCACTCTTTAAAGGACAAAAATATTTCTTACATGATGTCTGTGATCCAAATTTGGAGGCTGTGATAAAATCAACAAGTATACTGAGGGTTTTTTTAAACCACAATTGAATACTCAGGCCACAATTATAGTTACTAGGTATTTACTAATGCAGAAGTATACATGATATTGCTGAATAGCTGCATAGCTGGGGAAGATACTTTGAAAAATGAAGAACAGATAAATGCATCATTTAAAAAGGATCGGGGAAAACTCATCATTGAGCAGAATCCTTCTTGTCCCCTATAGCTATTATTCACAGTTGCAAATAATGCTACACAGCATGGTCATCTATCTTGTAATGACTGTTTATATAGAACTAGTTGGTTCTTTACACATGCAAGTTACAGAAATTAGGATACATGTATGAAAAAGGAAGGTATGCTCCTAACAGAAATGGGGGAACTACTACAATTAGAGCTGTACTCACCGAGTTGAATTTAGTGCTGTAGGAAAAATTGGGTTCTAATTATGCTGAGACACACCATGTTGTGAAAAACAGAGTTCACTCTTTAGAATTTTAAAAGTTTAATAAAGGATAAAAGAAAGACAATATTTACAGCGCTGGGGTGCTTTCAGCAAATGGCCAAAGAGCACCAAAATAGCTTAAAATCATGTTCTCTTTATAAGGTTACATTGCTGGGGTTACATGCATATTCATTAGCTTATATATTATTCAAACATTCCTGTGAGCTTTTGATGTTGCAGGGACTCCTCGTGTTTAGGTTTCCCATCCTGACTTGTCTGCATGACATCCTGAGATCAAGTCAATAAATTTTATTCCTTCCCATGGTTTCATCCCCATTGCTTCACACTTTTCTGATAAGAAGAGTTAATGAGCTCTTCCCAGTCTCCTCTGGTGCTCTATCTTGTGTCACTGTTGTCACTTGGAGAGGTCAGTCCTCGGATAGCTTTACACTGTTTTCTTAATTACACAAAAGCCTTTTAACATCTTATGTTTTTGCTAAGGTCTATAGTATAATACGTTAATCACGCCACTATTTCTATAAGCGATACATAGATATCATATTCATTACACTACTATTTCTATGAGCTATACAGTGCATACTTAAATTGATAGATTATGTTATATTAACAAGCAGCTAAAAGGAGTTATAATTTGTACCATGTCTAAATACTTATGATCAATAACAACATGCAAAAGCTAATACATAAATGCGAAAGCCAATATTATATGGTCATTTTTAACAATGTGTTCTTTTACTAGGGAAAAAAATTATAAATTAAGTTACCACCACCATTCAAGACAATTAAAAAAATAGGGTAGTATCTTGTTACAACTCAGATATAAACATCATTATTATACAGACATTATTTGTGCACTCATCCACAGAAGTGCAGTCCATATTTTAAGCCCACAGAGGAGCAGGTTTTCTGGCAGAACCTTTGACCCTGTAGAGGACTCACGCTGGAACAGTCTGTTTCTGAAGGACTGCATCCTGTGGAAAGGATCTGTGCTAGACCAGCTTGTGAAGATCTGCAACTCGTAGGAAGGACCTACGTTGAAGAAGTTCATGAAGGACTGTATCCTGAGGTAGGGACCCCATGCTGGAGCAGGGGGAAAGCATGAGGAAGGAAGGAGTGGCAGACACAACATGTAATGAACTGACCGCAGTTCCCATTCCTCATCCCCCAGCACCTCTCAGGTGAGGGAAGTAGGAGTCAGGAGTGAAGTTGAGCTTGGGAAGAAGGTGGGGGTGGGAGGAAGTTGGTGAGGTAGCAGCAGCGGCATCGACTGATGTAAGTCCGGGGGCGAGGGTTAGATCAAGCTGTACAGGGACATTCCCGAGCTCGGGGACACCCGAGCAGCAGCTTCGAGCCCTGTCAGGACCTGAAAGTCCTCACGAGCCAATCAGGTGAGGAAGGGGCATTGCCAGGAGCAGGGCGGGAGATTTAAACAGCTCCAGGGAGTATTAGTGACTAAGGCTGGCAACTGGGATGTGGCAGGGCAGGGCAGTTTGTGTGGGCAGGAAGGGCTCCTCGCAGAGCAGTCAATAGATGCAGCAAAGACTCATGCTTGAGTCTGAGCCTGCTAGTCATTCCTTTTGCATGTGGTGTGCTGTTGTCAATGATCTGTGTTGCCAGGTGAAGGAACTACGGGAGGAAGTGAATGTGCTACGTGTTATTAAAGAAAGTGAGGGATTGATAGGTTGTTCTCAGAGATGCTATAGTCTCAGGAGTCTTGAAACTCCATTGTAGTGGAGATGCAGGTGGACTTGGAACCCTGTCAAGTAGTTAGTCAAGGGTCTGTTAAAGATGAAGGCTGGAAGCCCATATTAGGAGGAAGGTTCCTCCTCCTGAAAACTTGATAATAAGTATGACTGGTACCTTCTACAACAGATAGGATGCTCTGGAACTAGAAGGCCAGACAACTGATGAGGTGGGCAAAGGTCCTTTTGGGATAGAGGGACTACCTAAGGCAGCACAATCAACCCCCTGTATCACAACCTTCTCTGTTAAGAGGAAAAGAAGGGTAGTTGGAGAAGAAGACTTCCTTCTAAGGGGAATGGACGGCCTAATATGCAGAGCAGACCCAACTCACAGGGAAGTCTGCTGTCTCACATGTGCTGGGGTAAAGGACATGACTGGAAAACTTTCCAGTCTAGTAAGATTCTGATTATTATCCATTATTGGTTCTTCAAGTTGGTAGTGATGAAATAACAAAGAGAAGTCTGAGGGCAAGAAAAAGGGATTTCAGGGCCTTGGGACAATTGGTTAAATGATCAGGAGCACAGGTAGTGTTTTACTCAATTCTTCCAGTAGCAAGGAATAATATTAAAAGGAGCCAGCAGATCCATCAGATCAACATGTGGCTTTGAGGTTGGTGTCATTAGAAAAATTTGATGTTTTTTGACGATGGGATGATCTACTAAACACCTGTTTTACTGACACCTGATGGGATGCCCCTTTCTCAGAGGGGAAAAGGGATTCTAGCACAGGAGCTAGTGGGGCTTGTTGACAGAACTTTAAACTAGCTTGGAAGGGGGAGAGGAGAAAATACCAGGCTTGGCAGTGCTAAGGGATGGGAGGGTGTGCCAAAACTTGAGGAAACAAGCACTAATGGGCTCCCTCAATCTGCTTCACAAGGTGTTGGCTACAACAACCCACACCTGAAATGTTTCTACACTATAGCATATAGCATGAGGAACCAATTCAGCGAGCTCAAAGCTTTGGCTCAGTCCCAGAGATTTTACATTATTGGCATAAGTGAAACCTGGTGGGATGAGTCCTGTGATTGGAGTGCCATGGTGGATGGTTACAGGCTTCTCAGGGGAGATACACAGGGCAGAAAAGGCAGGTGGAATGGCATTATATGCAAACTGTATGAAGTTTAAGAAAGACAAGTGCTAGATTCTTCACCTGGTATGGGACAACCCTGGATGTGTGGACAGACTGGGGAACAAGTGGCTGGAAAGCAGCACTGTGGAAAGGGACCTGGGGGTTCTGGTGGACAGAAAGTTAAATATGAGTCAGCAGTGCCCTGGTAGCCAGGAGGGCCAACTGTGTCCTGGGGGACATCAGGCACAGCATCACCAGCCAGTCAGGAGAGGTGTTTGTCCCACTCTTGCACTAGTGTGGCCTCACCTTGAGTCCTGGGGGCAGTTTTGGTTACCACACTATAAAACAGATATATCTAGCACTCTAATAGCTTTATATGAGGAAAATATTCTTCCCCCAGAGGGTGGTTGGGCACTGGAACGGGCTCCCCAGGAAAGTGGTCACAGCACCAAGCCTGACAGACTTCAAGGAGCGTTTGGACAATGCTCTCAGGCATGTGGTGGGATTCTTGGAGGTGGTCCTGTGCAGGACCAAGAGTTGGACTCAATGATCCTTGTGGGTCCCTTCCAATGCAGGATATTCTATGATTCTATGAAGGTGTTTTAAGATTTGTTTTTATTTCTCATTGTCCTACTCTGTTATTAATTGGCAATAAATTAAATTAATTTCCCCAAGTTGAGTCTGTTTTCTCCATGATGGTAATTGGTGAGTGATCTCACTGTCCTTATTTCAAGTTATGAGCTTTTCTATTGTATTTTCTGTATGTTTTGTTGATAGAGGAGGAATGATAGAACGGCTTGGTGGGCACCTATTGGCCAGTCAAGGTCACCATATCACATCAATATAAATATATCAATATTATTTTCTTTTTAAACCATCTTTTGCAGCTGGATCAGGCTTTCTATAAACACTTATTGTTTTCCACTGTCCCAAACAGTTTAGAATTTCCCTTTTTTTCCCTCCTCCCTTGTTTATTATTCCTTACTATTTTTGACAAAGCCATTGCTTCCTTCATGGAAGAAAAAAAAAAGAGAATACAGTAAGCTTTTTTCATTGTTATATTCAAATGCTGAACAATTTAGCTTCCTTGTCTTGCGTTCTTTACTTGGTTTCTTCCTATGTTTTCATCTGACCTTCCTCCAGCTTGTTCCAAAGAGACCTATTGCTGACCATGAGCAGAATTGTGTCTATGGCTGAAGTTTCATATGCTTTAAACAAGCATATATACCCCTCCATGACACCCCACTGCCCACATCCCCACTTCTTTCCATCCCTGCACCAATTCCTCTTTTGTACCTCAAGGAACTGATCCAGGCTAAAAGACAAACCACCAGCAGCAACTGAAAGTTTTTAACCTAGCAGCATTATGGTGTTTTATGGATTTTTAGCCCAGTACAAAGAAGATGGTGTGCAAGCATGAAAACAGGGCAAGAGAAATCTAATGGCTTCATTCAATGGCAATGCTGACTTCTATGGATGTTTGGCTATTGCATGAAATGTGGGACTATTGCAGGAAATAATCTGGTCTTTCTTTTTTTTCAGTCAACCAAATTCCACCTAAATCTTAAGGCAATGGAGAATCAGATCAGACAGGATGCCAGTGCACACTGACCAGTTGATCAGGGACTCCACCAAATCCTCTCCAGAGTTGGGGTGGTAAGAGAATCCAAGGTGCAACACTTCAGATATATTTGAGCAAGGGTAAAAGGGGGGTGAGTTCTTGGACTGGTATCATATTTCATTTCTTCCAAAGAGGGGGAAAAAAATTCAAAAGGTATAAGTTTATAGGCTTCAGTTTATAAGCCACATGAGAACACTCAGCAGTGGGCCTTAATCTATCAGTGGGATCAGAGTGGTGTAACAGAGGTCTGGACCTAAGGGTAAAGAAAATAGGTAACTTAAATATTATTAAATGTGGGATTGAGCCAGTCCACAATTCCTCCCTGTAGCCCTCTGGGTTGTATTTTGAAAAATTGGAATAAGCTTGGGGAGACCCAATGACAAAGATAAAATTATGAGATACTGTAATCAACAATGGCCACCTTATAAATTGGAGGATAGGGAAAATGTGTTGATTCAGTTTAATATTACCTTATGGTTGATGTTGTTTTGTCACTGACCTGGTAAATGGGATGAGGCTTTTTATGTTGATGCTTTTATGAAATTGCAGAGATTCAAATAGTCAGAAAAAGTGCAAATTGGGAGGAGATATGTTAATACCATGTATCAAGAAGGAGAAAAGGGATTGTATGTTGCAGGGAGGATGGGGAAGAAGAGGATGTGCAATTTTTGGTACTGACAGCTCCTCTGAATGGCCCCTAGAGTGTGTCACCTCCTTACTAAGGGAACAAATGAGGGCAGAAAGGGGAAGTGAGGATTTTAGCCCTATATCTGGTATATGAAGAGGGGAGTGTCCAATTATACAGCCCCCTTAAGACAGGCTGTAGGAATAGAAAGGCAACCAGTCTATGTACATGTTCCTTTTACTACTGAGGATTTATTGAATTGGAAAGGATCTGTTGTTTCATACCAAAAGAATCTTGAAGGAATGTATCAGCTTTTGGAAACTGTTGTGCTGACTCATAACCCTAACTGGGGGGGATATGCAGGTGTCCTGGTTTCAGCTGGGATGGAATTAATTTCTTCTCAGTAGCTGTTACAGTGTTGTGCTTTGGATTCAGAATGAGAACAATGTTGATAACACACCAATGTTTTAGTTTTATGCTAAGTTGTGTTTATTCTAAGTCAAGGACATTTTTCTTGTCTCAGGCTCTGCCAGTGAGGAGGTTTGCAAAAGAATGATGCTAGGTGGTGAATCCACAAAGCCAGCACACCCTCATTATGCCAGCTACCTGCTTTTATACACTACAAACAGTGAAAGATTAACATTTCCCCTATACCCACAATCTAAAGCTATAGCCATTGGCTTTGTCTCCATTTAAAGATACAGTACAGAAGTATTTTACTGCCTGTGCTCTATGGGGAAGGGGCTTATGTGACTAAGGGGCTTTGACAGCCAATGGGTAGATATTTTACTATGTCAATGGCTAAAGGTTATCACAAAGTTTAAGTAAAATTCTTCTTTGGCTTTATTAGTAGCTTGTTACTGTGTTATCTCCTTGTTTGGTCAGATTTATGGTGTCATTCTATTCTTGCTTTTTGGGTTGTGGCTCCTGGTTTCTACTAACTAGCTACAGAGATAAAGTGTATTATGTATATAACACTGTTAGAAAACATGACATGAACAGGGAAACATTCCTTGTGGACAAAAGATTAAAAAGTGATACACTGCTACAAAAATCTGCTACACATACATTTATATGAAAAGTAAAACTGTAGTAAATTTCTACCTCCTATGTTGCATTAAAAGAGTTGTGATGTCAGACTGCCCTGTCCTGGGGTGACTTTATGATGCTTGTATCCCCATTCATCTGTTTAGCCCAGAAATAGGTCCGGGACAAATAAATTTTTTTTGGGCGCCCAATGCATCGCTCGAGAAAGTGGAAAAAATCTGCACTGATTGCATTTTGGTTGTACTTACTCTGTATTAGGGTAAAGCAGTCAGTAGCCATGTTGCTTGAATTCATAATGTCTCTCGGGGTGGAGGCCTTCATGTGTTTCTGGTCTCTAGGCTTTTTTGAACTTTTAATACCTTTCTGGTCCCTAGGTTTATTTTCTTATCTGGAAATAGCTCCAGTATTGTCCCTAACACGTAGGTTTTACAGTACAGGGGCATGGATTAGAATAGCTATTGTGCTGGGCTCGGTGATAATGATTTATAGGGAGTTTACAAAGGTACTGGAGTCTGTTCAAGATATGTATGGTTTATTGTTTTTTCGTCCTACCCTGCGTCCTAGTTCCAGTAGCATATTTTGGGGGTTTATTATTAATTGCACCCAGTTTGTTAGAGTAGGAGCAGGGAATGAGGCTTTTCAGGCTTTCCTTTCCTTCTTCTCCTTTGAATCTGTTAAGTCACTTTTTGAGAATGTTCAATTTCCCTGAATGCCAAGGATATCACCTTCCTGGTATTTCATCTGGTAGGCTTCCTCTATACAGTCTGCAGCTTCTCTAGAATGAGGGCTGAGATTTCCAGAGGAGCTGATGAGACCCCTTACCCAGGAGTAGACCCAGGTGTGGAAAATCCTGAGTGGTGTGGAGAATGGGAGAGTGTCGCTTGTCCTGGCTGGATGGTGACAGGGAGGGCGACAGACCCCCGCTTTGAGCCCCGTTGAATCCCAGCTACCAGTGACGGCGCAGCATAAACAAAAGAGCAGCACCACAGGTCCTGGGGTAACTTTATTTGATGGTAAAACTTCCCCTCTTCAGTGTCCCAGGATCCCGAACTGAGGGCAAACAATGACTTATATACGGGGCCAGGTCACAGGGAAGGATACAATCTTTAACAAATCAGGAGAATTGGGAGTGAAAAACAAGGCAGGGAATACAATGTATAAACCAATAAAGAATTTCAAGGGAGGAAAACAGTTTCAGTGAACTAACAGAGTTTGGAGAAATACAAAACTGACAGGGAAGTTTCTCGAGGGAAGGCAGGTTCGGGGAGAGACTGGCATTTAATGAAAGGAGGAGTAAGGAAAGTTATGAGAAAAGGGCAGAGACAAAAAGATAGCTATAAGGAAATTACAAAATTACAAATCAAACAGTAAGCATACTAATAAAACAAAAAACACACTACTACAGAATGGGTTGAACCCTGAAGAAATTTTCTGATCCCCCAGCCTGGGAATTTTCATGTGAACAAATTCAGAATCCAGACGAGGTGGGGAAATATCTAGAAAAGAACTGCCATGATGACTCTAAGGAGAAAAAGATCATTGCAATAAGCTGGGCCCTGGCCTATGCTTATCGCATGCTGCTAGATACTGTAGGGCAGCAGATAGAGGCAGGGAGGCAGGGAGATAAATCAGAAGCTACCCCAGTCACTCAGGCTGCAGCCAACACCCCAGCTACTCAGGTTGTAGCTAAACCAGACAGCGAGCCTAAGCCCGCAGCTAAACCAGACAGTGAGCCTCAACCAATGGTTGTTGCTCCTACCACAAGAGGCAGAAAACACACAACCAAAACCAATCGGCCAGTGAACGATGATGATCCGAGGGAAGGACCTTCAACGCCAGTTACTGACACAAAATCAGAAGTCACTATTGAGTCCTTTTCCCTGAAGGACCATCATGGCCTAAGGAAGGATTACACTCGACAACCTGCTGTATCTATTATTAGTTGGTTAGTCTGTCTTTGGGATGCTGCAGGCAAGGCTACAATTCTGGACAGCACTGAAGCGAGGCATTTGGGATCCCTGTTACATGATCAGGTTATCGACTACGGAATGATGAGGGGGGCTAACCCTCACAGCCTCTGGGCACAGGTCCTGGAAAGTGTGGCACAAAGATATTTGTTTGCAGATGATCTCCATATGCAGCAAACCCAGTGGAAGACCATAGAACAAGGCATTCAATGTTTGAGAGAAATGGCAGTGGCAGAGATTGTCTTCTCAGAAGACTAGGAATCCAACCTTGATACCATGTACATCAGTGATGTGGCGAAAACTTGTACGACTTGGGCCACAAGAATACACTTCTGCTTTAGCAATAATGAAGCAGGATGACAGGGAGGAGACCGTGCTTGATATGGTGAAGAAGCTCCGAGCATATGCAGATGCTGTGCATGGCCCAACACATGCCAGAATCGCAGCTGCGGAAATACATCTGCAGAAACTGGAAGACAAGATAGAGGAAAATCACAAGAAACTCAGAGAGGAAATGAAAGAGGTCTTTCTCCAAATCTCAGCAGTATAGATCAGAGGTTCTGGTCCCAAATGTAGATGTCCCCCAAATGGGGAAAGAAGGTACATCCCACGAGGTGAGCTCTGGTTCTTCCTGCGTGATTGTGGAGAAAACATGAGGAGATGGGATGGAAAATCTACTGCTTCTCTGGCACAACAGCAAGACTCAGAGAGAAAGTTCCACCAGAAAGGAAGCAGCTCCAGTAGCCCGTAG
>NW_024529301.1:0-793 GCF_017590135.1 Pyrgilauda ruficollis
ATTTTCCATTTATTTCAGTTTTTCCCCTTATTTTCCCCTTATTTCCCCTCAATTTTTCCATTTATTTTTTCCCTTATTTTCCCCTTATTTTTCCCCTTATTTTCCCCTCATTTTTCCCTTATTTTTCCTTTATTTTTCCCTCATTTTCCCCTTATTTTTTCCCTTATTTTTCCCTTATTTTCCCCTTATTTTTCCTTTATTTTTCCCCTTATTTTTTCCCTTTTTTTCTCCCTTTTTTCCTTTTCCAGGGGAACTCACGGCTGACGTGGGTGAGCTGCTCCCGTTCTTCTGCGTTTGGGGGGAATTGGGGGGAAATTGGCACTGGGGGCTCTTTTTATTTTATTTTATGTTATTTTATTTTATTTTATTTTATTTCATTTCATTTCATTTCATTTCGTTTTGTTTTATTTTTCTTTTTATTTTATTTTTATTTTTACTTTTATTTTTTATTTTTTATTATATTTCTATTTTTAGTTTTATTTCTACTTTTTTTGGGTAAAATTTGGAGATTTAAGGGGAAATTTCGGAAATTTGGGGTGAAAATGGGGAATTTTGGGGCAAAATCTGAAAATTTTGGGTGAAATTTGGGAGTTTTGGGGTGAAAAATGAGGAATTCTGAGGTGGAATTTGTGGGGTTGGAGTAAAAATTTGGGATTTTGGGGCAAAATTTGAGAATTTTAGGGTGAAATTTGGGGATTTTGGGTAAAAATTCGGGGATTTTGAGAGGAATTTTTGGGGTCGGGGAGGAAATTTGAAGATTTTGGGGTGAAAATTTGGGATTTTGGGGTGAAAA
>NW_024529302.1:0-793 GCF_017590135.1 Pyrgilauda ruficollis
ACACAGATGCTTCCCAGGTAATAATAATATAAAAAATACAGTAATATAATATTAAAACACGGTACAGACACTGTGTTTAAAATGCAGATATAGTGAAAAATCTTGGCCAAAGTGGATTGACTCCCACAGAGAATGTGTGCCAAATGTATCCTTCCAGCACTTTCCACACAACTGCTCCATTCCTCCTCCCTCGGAAGGATCTCAAATGTTTGTGTCTCAGTTTTTTGGCCTCCAAGGACCCCTCTTTGTGCTTCATCTCTCACTCTCACAAGATAACCCTGCCTTTATGGAATGACCAGCCACATTTCTGAGCCTCAGCCTGAAAATGGATATTTCAGCCTGGAAAGGGACATTTCAGCCTAAAAATTGACTTCAGGTCGTTTTTCCTGGTGCCATCTGAAGAGATGTAGAAGTCAAGGTGTAATTTTCTTTGTTAAATCCCTAAAATTATAACATAACCAGCCCATAATGCAAACCAAACCTCCAGGGGCCCTGTGCAGGTCGCTGTGGGGCAAAGGGACCTTCCCTTTGTGCACGGAAAGGGAAAATCCCATGGCAGAGGCCTCCATCCCTGGTGAGCACTGAGATCACACTGGAAAACTGAAAAAATTAACTTCAGGGATTTCAGTCACAAATTCTGAGCCTCATTAATGCATTTTGGAAGGAGGAAAGTTTATAGCTGGACATCCAGAGGAAAAGTGGTATTTCATGGAATTTTTTCACTCTTAAGGTGAGCCCACACCTTGGAGCAGCCAGAGATGAGTTAAATCTCAGCTGAAAGTGGTTTTTTTTT
>NW_024529303.1:0-793 GCF_017590135.1 Pyrgilauda ruficollis
TTTATTAATTAGTAGATAATAATCAACCATTGATTTTTACTCATTTGGGGTTTTTTTTTTGTTTTTGTTTTGTTTTGTTTTGTTTTGTTTTGTTTGCCCAGTCCCACACAAATTTACGAAATCCTAAGTGTTCAATCCAAACCACTGGGGAGGAAAAAAAATTCCTTAGTTCTTCCTTTTGATACAGCTGCGCCACTCCTTTACCCTTTCCCAATCTTCTTCAGAAACGTTCCAGGTCTCAGGGACTAGGCAACTTTTTCCACAGATTAAACTCACTATTTCACACCTTGCATGTACCTCTTGCTTATAGTATTCCAGCAGTTCAGGGGTACATGCATGACACGCAGGTCTCCATTTATATGAAATACAATACCACCTCCTCTGACACTTTCTACATTGAAGGAGAACCCAAGCTGTGTGCCAGTCTGGCTCCCAGTGAAAAACCATCAGTCCGCACATGAAACAGGGAATCACCCCTTCCAGCCCCCACCTCAAGGGGTTTCTAAGCGCTCTTTCAACTGGGGGTTGTTCCCAGTCAAAGGCCAGATAGCGCCTTGTTGAACTTTGGTATATCCCTCCCAAGAACACTATGTCTCTCCTTCCATCCTCCTGTTCTATGACTACCCAGTCCCCTGCTGAGTGAAGAGACTGACTTGGTTCAAGCTGAAACCACCTGTGTAGAGTCTGTCTAGGAGGCCGGGCTCTCTCAGCCCAGACTTGAAGTTCTGCAGCCACTGCGGGCAAGTCACGGCTTGCTTGCAGCTAAAAAAAAAGCAAGCAGCAAACCCCTTAA
>NW_024529304.1:0-793 GCF_017590135.1 Pyrgilauda ruficollis
AAACTGAATTTATAAAGCTTATCCCAGCCAGATCCCAAATCCAAATTAATGCTTGGGGTAACCTGGCAGAACTTTAGACCCTGAAAGAGGACAAGAGCTGAGGGGTGCAACCTTAGGGATCTTTGTTGTCCACTGTACTAATCCTGACTGTAAATTGCATTTCAATTGAGGAAAAAAAGCCATACAGCACACAAAATTAGTTAATTTTTGATCACAGGTAATTACAGATGCATTACAGCATTAACACAGACACAAATTCACTGGCTGCAGTTGTACAGATAATTTTCTTAAAGTAGACAACAGGAAGAAAAATTCATGGCTATCTTCTTGTATGGGGAGTTTTTCATTCTTTAGAGGCAAACAATGAAGTTCTTTTCAAGGCAGCAAACTCCCATGCAGAGAAAAATTTCTCTTCCCCCATGACTGTACAGTCACTCACCACATACAATTTTCAAGTCAAAATATACTTCCTTCCAAGGGAGTAAAATTGGACTCCAAAGTCAAGTTCATACACGTGTTGCAGTGTTTGTTCCATCTCTTCATCAAGATATGGCCAATTTAAAATTACTGTTGTACTGGGTAATTGCAAGTCCTAAAGTTGTAGGAAACCAACTGTTATTGTAAAGTGTTTTGGTATTATTTCAGACTCAGAAGTTTTGTAGGGCTTTGAAATCAGATGAAATTAAAACAAAAGGCATTTTATGTTTTAGTAGGATTTTGGATTTGCCTACATCATTTTGTTCTTGTAGGGAATTCCATGAGAAAGTCACGTAAACCCTCAGGAAAACTCATT
>NW_024529305.1:0-793 GCF_017590135.1 Pyrgilauda ruficollis
GGCCCCTCAGGGCCCCTCACCAGCATCACGACGCCCCAGGCGCTGAGGACGAGCCCACAGGCGGCCATTTTGGGCCCGCAGCAGAGCAGCGACACCATGGCGAGCAGGGGGCGGCCTCGGCGAGTCCCTCCCGACGCTTTTTTTGGGGTTTTTTCGGGGTTTTTCGGGGTTTTTTTGGAGATTTCCGCGAGCGCGGAGCGGCCTCCCCCCCGCTTCGCTGCTGCGGGGCCGAGCCGGCGCAGCAGAATGAGGCCACGCCCCTTTCCTGCGTGGTCACGCCCCCTCGCGCGTGGCCACGCCCGTTGCGAGCAAGCCACGCCCCTTCGGGCGGTACCATTGTCACCCGCGGGGGGAGCTGATTGGTGGTTGGGTGTTTTAGGGGGCGTGGCCGTGCTGTTTGGCCACGCCCACCCGCGTCACGCGTGTCCTCGGCGTGTCCTCGGTGTCCCCTGGGTGTCCCCTGGGTGGCCACGCCCTCTGGTGACGTCACGCGGGGGGATGTCCCCGTGTCCCCCCCCCCGGGGAGAGTCAAATTTCCAAAATTGGGGCTCTGGCCCTTTAAATTCCCCTCCCCCCCCCCACTCGAGGTCACTTTGAGGTGACATTATTTTTGCAGGGGGGGGGGGGGGGGGAGGGGAGGGGCTAAAAATAGCCCCGGGCACGCGCCCGCCCCTCCCCCACCCCCCTTGGGAACACCCGCGGGGGGTTGGGGGGGGAGGGGCGGTGACGTCATCTCCCCCCCCAATTTCTATTTTTGGGCAAAACCGCGGGAATTGTGGGGGAGGGGAATTGT
>NW_024529306.1:0-793 GCF_017590135.1 Pyrgilauda ruficollis
GTTTAGGGTAATCTGCCCCAGATTGGGGAGGACATTAACGTCCCACAGTTGGCAAATTAATTATTAAATATCTACCCAACATAAATACCAACCCAGGTGAGGAATTAGTATTCTTCCAAGTGTGTGTCAATATATATTTATTTATAATGTGCCAATCTGTATGATGCTATAACCACTGCTTCTTTCCTTCTAATAAAAGTTTTTTCTAATAAAAAACTCAAATCACCAACAGTGTACATAACACACAACATTTTGCCTTCTAATGCTTCTCAGTGAGTTCTGCCTTTAAAATTGATGTATTTTTTTAGCAGCTCTGATGAACAGGGCATTGGATTAAGTGTCAGAGATTCTGGGTTGGATTTCTGCCTCACCCATCATCTTTCATACATTGTTTTTGTTATTAAATGATGGTTAAATACAATGCCACATATTCCTGAAAATGAAACCTTAGCAACAAATTAATGCATCTGATACTATAAGTGTACATGGGTATATAAAATTAAGAACTCTGTAGTGTGGAACAGTAAAAATGGAAGGGTCACAGCAAGGAAATACATTAACAGAAAAGTCATGTGTAGCAGCTGGTAGTAGGTATCAAAAAGATGCACACCTTGTCTTTATTCCATTTTGTTCTTCATGAGCAGAAATTGGTAATAGACTATTTTAATACTTTTTTAAAAGCTGCCTAGGAGCCCTAGCTACTAAGCCATAAAGGGAATGGGTAAGTCCCCAGAAGGCTTCCTTTCTTTTATTTTATAAACGTGTGGGGGGAAAAAAGCAAAAAAAAAAAAAA
>NW_024529307.1:0-793 GCF_017590135.1 Pyrgilauda ruficollis
TTGTTTTGACCTCTTGAGAATATCTTGCGGGTATTTCTCCTGAGTGTCTAACCCAGGGTGTATGAACAACCATAAGCCCATTCAAAAACCCTTCTGAGTGAGTTGCTTGAGGCCTCAGAGAAGCATAAGCAGTGGAGCCAGTGCAGGCCACTGTGCAGCTGGTGCAGGGCTGCACGGGAGGCACAGCCCCCAGAAGGGAGCCCTGGGCTCCAAACCACACCACACACCACCAGGTACCCCATCTCCCTGAAGGGCAGCAGCCCCCAGCAGCTCCCACCAGCACACTTCACCTCTTACTTCGGTGTAATTAATATCCAGCTCTGTCTCTGGAAAGCCGCCAGGCTGAGCACAGAGCAGTTCCCTTCCACCAGGCTTCTCTCTGGAGCAGGTGAGCTGCCAAGGCAGGTGTTTGCACAGCTTCACAGTGAGCTGCATGTAAATCCCTCAGCTGAAGGAAAACACATACAGTGTTTGACTTGGCCTCTAGACACACACCCAAGAACAACAGAGGCTGCAGTAACCTCTGGGAAGTAATTCCAAAGTGATGCAGATGATAAATAGAATCCAGACAAAAAAATCACTGTTCAACAGGAGACCTGATCGTTGTAACAGGGAAGCCTGGACAGAGTCCTCTGGCAAATAAATTAGAATTTTTACTATAGAAAGGGATTTTTTGGATGAATTTATGCTGAGTAAATCTAATACATGATGAAAACCCTCTCCTTAGGGAAGAGTCTTAGTCTTTTATCCTATTTGGTACATCTCTACAAATTCACAGAATCATGGAATGGTT
>NW_024529308.1:0-793 GCF_017590135.1 Pyrgilauda ruficollis
TTTCTTGAGCACAAGGTAAACAATTTTCAGAAAGAGTTCCAGATTTCTCTGAAAAAATAAATACTTCAGAGGAGATATATTGCAAAAGTTTATAAGCAATGGAAAAACTTGTAGGTCAATCAGGAATATAGGACTGTCTTGAGAACTGATGAGCTCAAAAGGGGCTTGCTCAGGATAAAAATCAGAAACATTCTTCAACCACTTATAAAAAGTGTGAGAGAAACGCATAGCCTATATTTTCCTCATGAAATACTGGGATGATACAGACTTAAAAAAAAATATCAGAAGTACCCTTCTCCTTTCCTCCCCAAATACACTGCTTTATTTTTAAAGAAGGGAAATGTTAGGGTATATGGGCAAAAGACAACAGTTCCAGTCTCAACATTTTTGCTGTTACACTGAAAGAAAAGCTCAAGAGCAAGGATATAGCTTTACAAAGTGTAATACCTCTTTTTAGAGTAAAGTATTCTAAAGTATTAAAAGGAATCTGAACAACCATCCACCCTGTCATGTGACCTCCAATATAGGCAAGATTTTCTGACTGAGTCTGGAAATTTTAAGACCAAGTATGGAAGAAAATTCAATGGGAAATGGGGCATGGTTGAAAGTCAGCTTGGGCTGCACCAATTGATTATTCTGGCATTTCTGTTGTCTAGTAGATAAGTTGAAAAAAAACTGCAGTAGAGCTATTCCCTTGGACATCAAAAGATGTTTGCTATTGTCCATATGTTGGATAAAAACCCGCCTGTATTTGGAGAGGTGTGATTACTCCAAGAACCATAGGGCATGTAAA
>NW_024529309.1:0-795 GCF_017590135.1 Pyrgilauda ruficollis
CAAAAGTCCCATCCATCTCTCAAACCTGGCACAGAACTTTTTAGGGGTCTCTCCATCAGGGGATCCACGAGGGAGGTTTCCACAGTGGTGAATTCACAAGCTTGTTTTTCCCTGCTTTTGTTTTAATGGCTAAAACCCAGATACTCAGGAGCTGTTGCTGCAAAGTGCTCTTCAGGATTTCAGCTCTTGAATTATTGTATCAATATTGGATTTTTAAGGGATTACCAGCTGGAAGTCATGGGAGCAGAAGCAGAAAGCCAAAGGAAATAATTTGCCTGTGTTTACTCTTACACCTTCTCAGAAAGTTCTGTTAAATACAGAATTTATGGTTTGTGAAGCAGAACTAACATTTGGTGCAGATTTATGTGAACTGCTGCTGAGCAGAACAGTCCAAGGGTAGAACTTGAAATTTAGGAGAAGAGTCATTAGAGCTGGTGATGAACAAAAGTTTTGTTACTTCCTTAGCTCCACATGGATCCATGATGGCACCTGAACAACCTTTCCTGGGGTCCCTGTATTCCCCTGCAGAAGCTCTGGACCCGTCAGCCTTCATTGGCCTTGAATCAGGCACAGAATTCCTGACAGGAAAAGCAGGTGAGAAGCAAATGTTTTCTCTGACTGGCTGGGTTTGGGGGGTTTGCAGCTGGGAAATCCCAATTTATGAGTCCTAAAGAATCTTGGTGGGGAGTTGATACATAAAATGAGTCAAGATTGGGAAGTTTCCTCTTGGCATGGACAGCTGTTGGTTCAGAGGAACGTTCTGGTGTGAGGCCCTGGCACAGCCAGAGAAGCTGT
>NW_024529310.1:0-792 GCF_017590135.1 Pyrgilauda ruficollis
AGTGACCTTGGGGACAATTTTGGGGACGTCAAAGTGACCCTGGGGACACTTTTGGGGACATCAAAGTGACCTTGGGGACATTTTTGGGGACCCCAAAGTGACCCTGAAGTGACCCCGGGGACATCAAAAAGACCCTGGGGACATCAAAAGTCACCCTGGGGACAATTTTGGAGACCCCAAAATGACCTTGGGGACAATTTTGGGGACCCTGAAGTGACCCTGAAGTGACCCTGGGGGCATCAAAGTGACCCTGGGGACCCCAAAATGACCTTGGGGACAATTTTGGGGACATCAAAGTGACCCTGGGGGCACCAAAAAAGGACCTTGGGGACACTTTTGGGGACCCCAGAGTGACCTTGGGGACACTTTTGGGGACCCTGAAGTGACCTTGGGGAGAATTTTGGGGACACCGAAGTGACCCTGGGGACATCAAAATGACCCTGGGGACAATTTTGAGGACCACAAAGCGACCTTGGGGACACCAAAAAAGGATTTTGGGGACATCAAAGTCACCCTGGGGACCCCAAAAATGACCTTGGGGACCCTAAAAGGGACATTGGGGGCATCAAAGTGACCTTGGGGACAATTTTGGGGACCCCAAAAATGACCCTGGGGACAATTTTGGGGACCCCAAAAGGACCTTGGGGACACCTGGAAAGATTTGGGGACCCCAAAATGACCTCGGGGACCCCAAAAATGACCTTGGGGACAATTTTGGGGACCCCAGAGTGACCTTGGGGACACCTGGAAAGATTTGGGTCCTGACCCAAAATTCCCAAAAAAACCCAAAAA
>NW_024529311.1:0-7974 GCF_017590135.1 Pyrgilauda ruficollis
TATCCAATACCAATTACCGTAATTACATATTAAGAAGTCCTTAATATCCAATGCCAATTACCCATAAAAAAGTCGTTAATATCCAATACCAATTACCATAATTACCCCTTAAAAAGTCCTTAATGTCCAATACAATTACTGTAATTACCCGTAAAATAGTCATTAATATCCAATACCAATTACCGTAATTACACATTAAAAGGTCCTTAACATCCAATACCAATTACCGTAATTTCACACCAAAAAGTCATTAATATCCAATGCCAATTGTCATAATTACCCGTCAAAAAGTCGTTACTATCCAACACCAATTACCATAATTACACATTAAAAAGCCATTAATATCCAATGCCAATTACCATATCCAACACCAATTACCATAATTACCCATAAAAAAGTCATTAATATCCAATACCAATTACCGTAATTACACATTAAGAAGTCCTTAATCCCCAATACAACTACCGTAATTACCCATAAAAACTCCCTCACTCTTCCCACTACGCTCAACGCGATTACCGTAATTACCCTAAAAAAAAACCCCTTAAAAAATTTTTTTCCCCCCAATTCTCGGGGTTTTTTTCTTTTCGGTCTCCGCAGTGGATGGTGAAGTCCAAGGTGATCAGCGAGCTGCAGGAGGCCTGCTGGGAGATGATGTCCTCCATGGCCAGCGACATCATCCTGCTGCTGGACTCGGACAACGACGGCATCCGCACGCACGCCATCAAGTTCGTGGAGGGGCTGATCGTGACGCTGTCGCCGCGCACGGCCGACTCCGACGTCCCCAAGCGGCACGAGAACGACGTCAGCCTGGAGCGCATCCCGCGGGACCACCCCGTCATCAAGTACAGTGAGTCTGGGGGCTTGGGATTTGGGGTCAGGAATGGGATGGGGACCAGCCCGTCATCAATACAGTGAGTCTGGGGGATTGGGGTTGGGGTTTGGGGTTTGGGGTCAGGAATGGGATCAGGATCACCCTGTCATCAATACAGTGAGTCTGGGGGCTTGGGGTTTGGGGTCAGGAATGGGATCGGGATCACCCTGTCATCAAGTACAGTGAGTCTGGGGGTTTGGGATTGGGGTTGGGGCTTGGGGTTTGGGATTGGGGTCAGGAATGGGATTGGGACCACCCCGTCATCAAGTGCAGTGAGTCTGGGGGCTTGGGGTTTGGGGTCAGGAATGGGATTGGGGTCCCCCCTTCATCAAATCCAGTGAGTGGGGGGGATTTGGGGTGGGATGACCCCACTGACCCTTTGACCTGGTGACCCCACTTGAGTTGGGGACCCCACTGACCCCCTGATTGGGACCCCGGTGACCTCCCCATGGGTTGGTGACCCCGGTGGGTGGGTGACCCCGCTGACCCCCAGCACGTGGGTGACCCCACTGTCCCTTGACATGTGGGTGACCCCAGTGCCCTCCCGGTGGGTGACCCCGCTGACCCCCAGCACGTGGGTGACCCCGCTGTCCCCCGACGTGTGGGTGACCCCGCTGCCCTCCCAGTGGGTGACCCCGCTGACCCCCAGCACGTGGGTGACCCCGCTGACCCCCAGCACGTGGGTGACCCCGCTGTCCCCGCTGTCCCCAGACGTGCTGTGGGAGGAGGGCAAGGCGGCGCTGGAGCAGCTGCTCAAGTTCATGGTGCACCCGGCCATCTCCAGCATCAACCTGACGGCCGCGCTCGGCTCGCTGGCCACCATCGCCCGCCAGCGGCCCATGTTCATGGCCGAGGTCATCCAGGCCTACGAGACCCTCCATGGTAATGTCCCCTGCTGTCCCCGAGGTGTCCCCTGGTGTCCCCTGCTGTCCCCTGGTGTCCCTGGTCACCCCATGTTCATGGCCGAGGTCATCCAGGCCTACGAGACCCTCCATGGTAACGTCCCCTGCTGTCCCCAAGTGTCCCCTGCTGTCCCCTGGTGTCCCCAAGTGCCCCCTGCTGTCCCCTGCTGTCCCCTGGTGTCCTTGGTCACCCCATGTTCATGGCCGAGGTCATCCAGGCCTACGAGACCCTCCATGGTAATGTCCCCTGGTGTCCCCAAGTGTCCCCTGCTGTCCCCTGCTGTCCCCTGGTGTCCTTGGTCACCCCATGTTCATGGCCGAGGTCATCCAGGCCTACGAGACCCTCCATGGTAACGTCCCCTGCTGTCCCCAAGTGTCCCCTGCTGTCCCCTGGTGTCCCTGGTCACCCCATGTTCATGGCCGAGGTCATCCAGGCCTACGAGACCCTCCATGGTAATGTCCCCTGCTGTCCCCGAGGTGTCCCCTGGTGTCCCCTGGTCACCCCATGTTCATGGCCAAGGTCATCCAGGCCTACAAGACTCTCCACAGTAATGTCCCCTGCTGTCCCCGAGGTGTCCCCTGGTGTCCCCTGGTCACCCCATGTTCATGGCCAAGGTCATCCAGGCCTACAAGACTCTCCACAGTAATGTCCCCTGGTGTCCCCGAGGTGTCCCCTGGTGTCCCCGAGGTGTCACCTGGTGTCCCTGAGGTGTCCCCAGGTGTCCCCAGCTGTCCTTAACCCCATGTCCCCTTTGTAGCCAACCTGCCTCCCACGCTGGCCAAGTCCCAGGTGTCCCCACGTGTCCCCAAGTGTCCCCAGGTGTCCCTAACCCCGTGTCCCCCCTCGTAGCCAACCTGCCCCTGACACTGGCCGTGTCCCAGCTGTCCCCAGCTGTCCCCAGGTGTCCCTAACCCCGTGTCCCCCCTCGTAGCCAACCTGCCCCTGACACTGGCCATGTCCCAGGTGTCCCCACGTGTCCCCAAGTGTCCCCAGCTGTCCCTAACCCCATGTCCCCTTTGTAGCCAACCTGCCCCTGACACTGGCCATGTCCCAGGTGTCCCCACGTGTCCCCAAGTGTCCCCAGCTGTCCCTAACCCCATGTCCCCTTTGTAGCCAACCTGCCTCCCACGCTGGCCAAGTCCCAGGTGAGCAGCGTGCGGAAGAACCTGAAGCTGCACCTGCTGAGCGTGCTGCGGCACCCGTCCTCGGGCGACTTCCAGCCGCAGATCACCACGCTGCTGGTGGACCTGGGCACGCCGCAGGCCGAGATCGCCCGCAGCATGCCCAGCCCCCGCGAGGCCCGCAAGCGGCCCCGCGACGAGCCCGACGCCGCCCTCAAGAAGATGAAGATTGGTGAGTGGGACATTGGTGACACTGGTGTCACCTCCCCGTGGTGGTATCGGGTGTGGTGGGTTCAGGGTGGGTGGTGGTGGCCATCAGAAATGGTCCCAGGATGAGCCTGATGCCGTCCTCAAGAAGATGAAGATCGGTGAGTGGGACATTGGTGACACTGGTGTCACCTCCCCGGTGATGGCATCAGGGATGTGGTGGGTTCATGGTGGGTGGTGGTGGCCATGGTGGCCATCAGGGTTCAGGGTGGTGGTGGTGGCCGTCCAGGACGGTCAGAAATGGCCCCAGGACAAGCCCAGTGATGCCCTCAAGAAGATGAAGATCGGTGAGTGTGACATTGGTGACACTGGTGTCACCTCCCCATGGTGGCATCAGGGATGTGGTGGGTTCAGGGTGGGTGGTGGTGGCCGTCAGAAATGGCCCCAGGACAAGCCCAGTGATGCCCTCAAGAAGATGAAGATCGGTGAGTTGGGACATTGGTGACATCATTGTCACCTCCCCGTGGTGGTATCAGGTGTGGTGGGTTCAGGGTGGGTGGTGGTGGCCATGGTGGCCATCAGGGGGTTCTGGAAATGGCCCCAGGACGAGCCCAGTGATGCCCTCAAGAAGATGAAGATCGGTGAGAACCCGTGGTGACACTGGTGTCACCTCCCCGTGGTGGCATCAGGGATGTGGTGGGTTCAGGGTGGGTGGTGCTGGCCATGGTGGCCATCAGGGGGTTCTGGAAGTGACCCCGTGACAAGCCCAATGCCAGCCTTGGGCTGTGGTGGCACTGGTGTCACCTCCCCTGTGGTGGCCATCAGGTCCCAGTGGCCTCATGGAGACGCTGGGGACAGTTGGTGACATTAAACTCCCCCAGGTCCCCCCGAGGACCTCCCAGTCCCTCCTGGTGACACTGGGCGAGGGGAGGTGACATTAAACATCCCTCAGGTCTTCTAGCAGGCCACCACCGGTGACCCTTTGCTGTCCCCAACTCCTGCTGGTGGCCCCTTGGGGACACTCAGGGACCTTCCCATGTCCCCTCAGAGCCACCCCTGGGTGAGGATGACGAGGACAAGGACCTGGAGGCGCCGGCGGTGGCCGTGGCCAAAGCGGCCGGAGCGGTCACTGTCCCCTCGGACACCGACATCACGGCCGAGTTCCTGCAGCCGCTGCTGACCCCCGAGAACGTGGCCAACCTGGTCAGGGAGGGGACATCGGCCTTGGGGACACTTGGGGGGGGTGTCATCTGTCCTGGAGTCACTGCTGACCCCCGAGAACGTGGCCAACCTGGTCAGGGAGGGGACATCGGCCTTGGGGACACTTTGGGGGGGTGTCACCTGTCCAGGAGTCACTGCTGACCCCAGGAATGTCCCCAACCTGGTCAGGGAGGGGACATAGGCCTTGGGGACACTTTGGGGGGGCGTCACCTGTCCTGGAGTCACTGCTGACCCCAGGAATGTCCCCAACCTGGTCAGGGAGGGGACATCGGCCTTGGGGACACTTTGGGGGGGGCTTTAAGGGCTGTTGGGGACACTCTGGGGGTCTCCAAGGCAGTTTTGGGGTCTCCAAGGCAATTTTGGGGTCTCCGAGGTGGTTTTGGGATCTCTGAGGTGGTTTTGGGATCTCTGAGATGATTTTGGGTTCCCTCAAGTGTTTTTGGGGTCTCCAAAGGCAGTTTTTGAGTCCCTGAGGTATTTTTGGGTTCCCTGAGATGACTTTGGGTTCCCCAAGGTGTTTTCGGGTTCCCAGAGCTGATTTTGGGTTCCCCGAGATGATTTTGGGTTCCCTGAGGTGATTTTGGGCTCCCTGAGGTGATTTCGGGTTCCCTGAGGTATTTTTGGGTTCCCTGAGGTGATTTTGGGTTCCCTGAGGTATTTTTGGGTTTCCTGAGGTGATTTCGTGTTCCCTGAGGTGATTTTGAGTTCCCTGAGGTATTTTTGGGTTCCCTGAGGTGATTTTGGGTTCCCCGAGGTGATTTCAGTGTCCCCGAGGTGGTTCCGGGGTCCCCGAGGTGGTTCCGGGCTCCCCGAGGTGGTTCCGGGCTCCCTGAGGTGATTTCGGGGTCCCCGAGGTGGTTCCGGGTTCCCCAAGGTGGTTCCAGGCTCCCCGAGGTGATTTCGGGGTCCCCGAGGTGATTTTGGGTTCCCCATGGTGATTTTGGGTTCCCCGAGGTGATTTCAGTGTCCCCAAGGTGGTTCCGGGTTCCCCAAGGTGGTTCCGGGTTCCCCAAGGTGGTTCCGGGTTCCCCAAGGTGGTTCCGGGTTCCCCAAGGTGGTTCCGGGTTCCCCAAGGTGGTTCCGGGTTCCCCAAGGTGGTTCCGGGTTCCCCAAGGTGGTTCCGGGTTCCCCAAGGTGGTTCCAGGCTCCCTGAGGTATTTTTGGGTTCCCCGAGGTGATTCCGGGGTCCCTGAGCTGATTCCGGGCTCCCCGAGGTGATTCCGGGCTCCCCGAGGTGATTCCGGGGTCCCTGAGCCCGCCCCGGGCCGCGTGTCCCCGCAGGTGCTGATCAGCATGGTGTACCTGCCCGAGGCCATGCCCGCCTCCTTCCAGGCCACCTACACGCCCGTGGAGTCGGCCGGCACCGAGGCGCAGATCAAGCACCTGGCGCGGCTGATGGCCACGCAGATGACCGCAGCTGGCCTGGGGCCAGGTCAGGGCACACCCCCGGCCACGGGCTTTGGGGTGGATTTGGGAGAAATCGGGGTTGGGGTGGGATTCACGGAGGTTGGGCGAGGTCGGTTGGGTGTTGGGGGTTCTCCTTATCGGGGGAATTCGGGGGTTTTGGCTCCAAGGAGGGGCGAAAAATTGGGGTGGGATGGGGGTTTGGGTGGAATCCAAGGTTGGAGTGTGGGTTGGGGGAGATTTTTGGGGGGGATTTGCCCAGGTTGGAGAAGTCTCGTTGGGTTTCGCCTGCCCCTCGTGAGTTCATGGGTGGCCAAAGCGTCGCCCTGGACCCCCACCCCATCCCCACCCCAATTTGACCATTCACACCCCATTTTGACCATCCTCACCCCATTCTGACCATCCCCACCCCAATTTGACCATCCCCACCCCATTTTGACCATCCCCACCCCATTTTGACCATCCTCACCCCATTTTTGACCATCCCCACCCCAATTTGACCATCCCCACCCCATTTTTGACCATCCCCACCCCATTTTTACCATCCCCCCCCCTTTTTTTTGACCATCCCCATCCCAATTTGGACCGTCCCCACCCATTTTGACCATCCCCACCCCATTTTTGGCCGTTCCCAGCCCATTTTTGACCGTCCCCACCTCATTTTGACCATCCCCACCCCATTTTTGACCATCCCCACCCCATTCTGACCATTCCCACCCCACTTTGACCATCCCCACCCCCCTTTGACCATCCCCATCCCAATTTGGACCGTCCCCACCCATTTTGACCATCCCCACCCCATTTTTGGCCGTTCCCAGCCCATTTTTGACCGTCCCCACCTCATTTTGACCATCCCCACCCCATTTTTGACCATCCCCACCCCATTCTGACCATTCCCACCCCACTTTGACCATCCCCACCCCCCTTTGACCATCCCCATCCCAATTTGGACCGTCCCCACCCATTTTGACCATCCCCACCCCATTTTTGGCCGTTCCCAGCCCATTTTTGACCGTCCCCACCTCATTTTGACCATCCCCACCCCATTTTTGACCATCCCCACCCCATTCTGACCATTCCCACCCCACTTTGACCATCCCCACCCCCCTTTGACCATCCCCATCCCAATTTGGACCGTCCCCACCCATTTTGACCATCCCCACCCCATTTTTGGCCGTTCCCAGCCCATTTTTGACCGTCCCCACCTCATTTTGACCATCCCCACCCCATTTTTGACCATCCCCACCCCATTCTGACCATTCCCACCCCACTTTGACCATCCCCACCCCACTTTGACCATCCCCATCCCAATTTGGACCGTCCCCACCCATTTTGACCATCCCCCCCCCATTTTTGGCCGTTCCCAGCCCATTTTTGACCGTCCCCACCTCATTTTGACCATCCCCACCCCATTTTTGACCATCCCCACCCCATTTTTGACCATCCCCACCCCATTTTTGACCATCCCCACCCCATTTTTGACCATCCCCACCCCATTTTTGGCCGTTCCCACCCCATTTTTGACCATCCCCACCCCATTTTTGACCATCCCCACCCCATTTTTGACCATCCCCACCCCATTTTTGACCATCCCCACCCCATTCTGACCATTCCCACCCCACTTTGACCATCCCCACCCCCCTTTGACCATCCCCATCCCAATTTGGACCGTCCCCACCCATTTTGACCATCCCCCCCCCATTTTTGGCCGTTCCCAGCCCATTTTTGACCGTCCCCACCTCATTTTGACCATCCCCACCCCATTTTTGACCATCCCCACCCCATTTTTGACCATCCCCACCCCATTTTTGGCCGTTCCCAGCCCATTTTTGACCGTTCCCAGCCCATTTTTTCCCTTGGCACCCCGCGGCAGGCGTGGAGCAGACCAAGCTGCTGCGGGAGGAGCCCAAGGAGGAGAAGGTGGCCAAGCCGGACGCCGTGGTCATCAAGCGGCGCCTGTCGGCGCTGGGCCAGGGCCAGGCCATCGCCGTGCTGGGCGCCCACGGCTCGGCCGCGGGGCTGCCGGACGAGACCCCCCAGGCCAAGCGCCGGCCCGAGCCCATCATGCCGGCCACGCAGCCCCGGTCAGTGCTGGGCTGGGGTCACCAGGGGCTTGGGGTGGGGTCCGCATGGGGTTTGGGGTGGGATCATGGTGGGGTTTGGGGTGGGGTCTTGGAGGGGTGGGATCTCCATGGGGTTTGGGGTGCGGTCCCGCTGGAATGTGGGGTGGGATCTCCATGGGGT
>NW_024529311.1:9670-14411 GCF_017590135.1 Pyrgilauda ruficollis
CCCCCACGCCCCCAATGGCCCCGTTCCCCCGGATGACCCCAATGGCGCCATTCCCCCGGATGACCCCAGTGACCCCATTCCCCTGGATGACCCCCATCACCCCAGTGACCCCAATGACCCCATTCCCCCCGATGACCCCAATGTCCCCATTCCCCTGGATGACCCCGGTGACCCTGTTCTCCCTGGTGACCCCAATGTCCCCATTCCCCCGGATGACCCCGGTGACCCTGATGTCCCCATTCCCCTGGATGACCCCGGTGACCCTGTTCCCCCCGGTGACCCCAATGTCCCCATTCCCCTGGATGACCCCGGTGACCCTGTTCTCCCCGGTGACCCCAATGTCCCCATTCCCCCGGATGACCCCGTTCCCCCCGGTGACCCCGGTGACGTCCCCGCGCAGGCTGGCGGGCGCCGGGGGCCGTAAGAAGGTGTTCCGCCTCAGCGACGTGCTGAAGCCGCTCAGCGAGGTGCAGGTGGAGAAGCTGAAGCTCGGCGCCGTGCGCCGCATCCTGCGCTCCGAGAGGGCCGTGGCGGCCAGCGGGGCCGCCCAGGTACGGGCCCCACACCTGGGATAACCCTGGGGACACCTGGGCGCACCTGGGCACAGCTGGGATAACCCTGGGGACACCTGGGGTACGCCTGGGTACACCTGGGATAACCCTGGGGACACCTGGGCGCACCTGGGCACAGCTGGGATAACCCTGGGGACACCTGGGGTACGCCTGGGTACACCTGGGATAACCCTGGGGACACCTGGGGTACACCTGGGTACACCTGGGATTACCCTGGGGACACCTGGGGTACACCTGGGTACACCTGGGGGGCTTGGATACACCTGGGGTACACCTGGGATATACCTGGGCACACCTGGGGGGGGCTTGGATATACCTGGGGAGGCATCTGAGATACACCTGGGCACACCTGGGAGGTACCTGGGGATTGGGGGGCTTTGGTTGCACACCAAGAGCAGGTGTGGCACACCTGGGGACACCTGGGGGACACTGTGGGGTGGCTCTGGGGAGGTTTCTGTGTCACACCTGTGTGAGGTGGCAGGTGATGTTCCAGGTGGTGACAGACACCTGTCCCAACTTGGAGCTCACCTGGAGGGACACTGGGGGTTTGGGGTCACTGTCACACCTGTGTGAGTGTGTCACCTGTGCCAGGTGATGTACCTGATGATCAGGTGGTGACACTGGGGGTTCGGGGTCACTGTCACACCTGTGTGAGTGTGTCACCTGTGCCAGGTGATGTACCTGATGATCAGGTGGTGACACTGGGGGTTCGGGGTCACTGTCACACCTGTGTGAGTGTGTCACCTGTGCCAGGTGATGTACCTGATGATACACCTGGGATACACCCAGAATACACCTGGGCACACCTGGGATACACCTGGGCAACCTGGGATACACCTGGGATACACCTGGGGTACCCCCAGAATTCCCCCGGAAATACCCCCAGGGAACCCTTGAGTGGCCCTTGAATGACCATGGAATGGCCACTGAGTGACCACTGAGTGACCCTTTACTACAACAACCCTTGAATGACAATGAATGGCCATTGAGTGACCATTGAATGACCACTGAGTGACCACAGAGTGACCCTCGGTGTCCCTGCAGGCCCGAGTGAAGATCCTGGCCTCGCTGGTGACGCAGTTGCAGTGACCCTTGAGTGACCATTGACTAATCCCTTGATTAACCATTGACTGACCATTGAATGACCATTGACTGACCACTGAATGACCCTTGAGTGACCCTTGAGTGACCCTTGACTATTCCCTCAGTTTCCCTTGATTAACCATTGACTGACCATTGACTGACCACTGAATGACCATTAAGTGACCCTTGACTATTCCCTCAGTTTCCCTTGATTAACCATTGACTGACCATTGAGTGACCACACAGTGACCCGAGTGAAGATCCTGGCCTCGCTGGTGATGCAGTTCCACTGACCCTTGACTAATTCCTTGATTAACCATTGAGTGACCGTTTCAAATGACCATTGAATGACCACAGGGTAGCTCCTGAGTGTCCCCACAGGCCCAAGTGAAGATCCTGGCCTCACTGGTGACGCAGTTCCACTGACCCTTGAGTGACCATTGACTAATCCCTTGATTAACCATTGACTGACCATGGAAAGACCATTGACTAATCCCTTGATTAACCATTGAGTGACCCTTTCAAATGACCAGTGATGACCACTGAGTGACCACGCAGTGACCCGGGTGTCCCCACAGGCCCGAGTGAAGATCCTGGCCTCGCTGGTGATGCAGTTCCACTGACCCTTGACTAATTCCTTGATTAACCATTGAGTGACCGTTTCAAATGACCATTGAATGACCACAGGGTAGCTCCTGAGTGTCCCCACAGGCCCAAGTGAAGATCCTGGCCTCACTGGTGACGCAGTTCCACTGACCCTTGAGTGACCATTGACTAATCCCTTGATTAACCATTGACTGACCATTCAATGACCATGCAGTGACCACTGAGTGACCCTTTCAAATGACCAGTGATGACCACTGAGTGACCACGCAGTGACCCGGGTGTCCCCACAGGCCCGAGTGAAGATCCTGGCCTCGCTGGTGACGCAGTTCGAGGTGCCCCTCAAGGGCGAGGTGCTGTCCTTCATCCTGGACGACGTGCGGGGCCGCCTGGACCTGGCCTTCGCGTGGCTCTTCCAGGAGTACAACGCGCACCTGGCGCGCGGCGGCCCCGGCGGCCTGGAGCGCTACGACGAGTGCCTGATCGGGCTGCTGGCCGGGCTGCAGGAGAAACCCGACCAGAAGGACGGGTGGGGACACCGGGGACAGGGCAGGGACACCGGGCTGGGGCTGGGGACTCCAGGGTTGGGTTGGGGACACCAGGGTTGGGTTGGGGACACCAGGGATGGGTTGGGGACACCAGGGTTGGGTTGTGGACACCAGGGTTGGGTTGGTACCTTTGGGATGGGGACACCAGGGATGGGTTGATGCCATTGGGATGGGGTTGGGGACACCACATTGGGCTGGGGACACCAGGTTTGGGTTGGGGACACCACATTGGGTTGGGGACACCAGGGTTGGGTTGGTGCCTTTGGGCTGCAGGAGAAACCCGACCAGAAGGACGGGTGGGGACACCAGCGGGGACATGGAGCTGGGGCTGGGGACACCACGGTTGGGTTGGGGACACCAGGGATGGGCTGGGGACACCAGGGATGGGTTGATGCCATTGGGATAGGGTTGGGGACACCACATTGGGCTGGGGACACCAGGGTTGGGTTGGGGACACCACATTGAGTTGGGGACACCGCATTGGGTTGGTGCCACCAGGGTTGGGTTGGTGCCATTGGGATGGGGATGGGGACACCAAATTGGGTTGATGCCACCAGGGTTGGGTTGGTGGCACTGCGGTTGGGTTGGTGCCATTGAGATTGGGATGGGGACACCAGATTGGGTTGGGGACAGCAAATTGAGTTGGTGCCACCAGGGTTGGGTTGGTGCCACCAGGGTTGGGTTGGGGACACCAGATTGGTTTGATGCCACCAGGGTTGGGTTGGTGCCACCAGGGTTAGGTTGGTGCCACCAGGGTTGGGTTGGGGACACCAGACTGGGTTGGTGCCACTAGGGTTGTGTTGGTTCCACTGGGACTGGGCCGGTGCCACCAGGACCGGGACAGTGCCACCAGGTGAGGAAAGTGCCACTAGGACTGGGACAGTGCCACCAGGTGTAGGACAGTGCCACCAGGTGTAGGATAGTGTCACTAGGAGTGGGACAGTGTCACTAGGAGTGGGACATGCCACCAGGTGTAGGACAATGCCACAAGGACGGTGTCCCCAGGGGTGGCACAGACCCCTTCGGGCCGATCTGGTGCCACCGCAGCACCTCTGGGGACAGAGCAGAGCCACCAAGGCCAGGCCGGCCCCAGGGCCACCCCTGGCGTGTCCCCGGCCCGGTGACATCGGCGCTGTCCCCGTCCCCAGGATCTTCACCAAGGTGGTGCTGGAGGCGCCGCTGATCACCGAGAGCGCCCTGGAGGTGATCCGCAAGTACTGCGAGGACGAGGTGGGGACACCAGGGGGACACTGGGGGGACATTGGGGGGGGACACATGGAGATGGCACACAAAGGTGACACGGCCAGGGTGGGTGGGGAGGTGGCACCTGGAGGTGACACCTGGAGGTGACACCAGGTGGAGAGGTGGAGGTGGCACGGGGGAGGTGACACGAGGAGACACACGGAGGTGACAACTGGAGGTGCATGGAGGTGGCATGGGGGAGGTGACACCTGGAGACACGTGGAGGTGACATGGGGGAGATGACATGTGGAGGTGACACCAGGAGACATGGAGGTGACACGGGGGAGGGTGACACCAGGAGACACCTGGAGGTGACACAGGGGAGGTGACATGGGGGGAGGTGACACCAGGAGACACCTGAAGGTGACACAGGGGAGGTGACACTTGGAGGCACAGAGGTGACACCTGGAGACTCCTGGAGGTGACATGGCAGAGGTGACATGGTGGAGGTGACAGCTGGAGACACCTGGAGGTGACATGGGGGAGGTGACACCTGGAGACACCTGGAGGTGACACGGGAGAGGTGACACGGAGGGGGTGCCACCAGGAGACACATGGAGGTGACATGGCAGAGGTGACACCAGGAGACACCTGGAGGTGCCATGAGGGAGGTGACATGGGGGAGGTGACACCTGGAGACACACAGAGGTGGCGGAGGTGACACGAGGAGACACCTGGAGGTGACACAGGGGA
>NW_024529311.1:15139-18218 GCF_017590135.1 Pyrgilauda ruficollis
CAGGTGGCACTCAGGTGTCACACAGAGGTGCCCAGGTGTCACTCGGGTGCCCAGGTGGCACTCAGGTGTCACACAGAGGTGCCCAGGTGTCACTCGGGTGCCCAGGTGGCACTCAGGTGTCACACAGAGGTGCCCAGGTGCCACTCAGGTGCCCAGGTGTCACACAGAGGTGCCCAGGTGTCACTCGGGTGCCCAGGTGGCACTCAGGTGTCACACAGAGGTGCCCAGGTGGCACTCAGGTGTCACACAGAGGTGCCCAGGTGTCACTCGGGCGCCCTCGGGTGTCACCGGGCGCCGCAGTGACGCGCGGGCGGCGCAGGTGTCACACAGAGGTGGCTCAGGTGGCACTCAGGTGCCCAGGTGTCACACAGAGGTGCCCAGGTGGCACTCAGGTGCCCAGGTGTCACACAGAGGTGCCCAGGTAGCTCAGGTGGCACTCGGGTGTCACACAGAGGTGCCCAGGTGTCACTCAGGTGCCCGGGTGTCACCGGGCGCCGCAGTGACGCGCGGGCGGCGCAGGTGCGGCAGCAGGCGCTGCAGTTCATCAAGCGCATGTACGAGAAGGAGCAGCTGCGCGAGTACGTGGAGAAGTTCGCCCTCAACTACCTGCAGCTGCTGGTGCACCCCAACCCGCCCTCCGTGCTCTTCGGCGCCGACAAGGACACCGGTGAGGGCCCCGCGATCCCGGGGGTCCGGAACGTTCCAGGGGGTCCAAAATGTTCCGTGGGAATCGCGGATGTTCTGTGTGGAATTCAAAATGTTCCGTGGGAGTCCCTGGTATTCTGTGGGGAATCCAAAATGTTCCGTGGGAGTCCCTGGTACTCCGTGGGAAATTCAAAATGTTCCGTGGGAAATTCATAATGTTCCGTGGGAATGCAAAATGTTCCGTGGGAATCACAGATATTCCGTGGGGAATCCAAAATGTTCCGTGGGAAATTCAAAATATTCCATGGGAAATCCAAAATGTTCCATGGGGAATTCAAAATGTTCCGTGGGAAATTCAAAATGTTCCGTGGGGAATTCAAAATGTTCCATGGGAGTCCCTGGTATTCTGTGGGGAATCCAAAATGTTCCATGGGAAATTCAAAATGTTCCATGGGAAATTCAAAATGTTCCATGGGAAATTCAAAATGTTCCATGGGGAATCCAAAATGTTCCGTGGGAGTCCCGGGTATTCCGTGGGGAATCCAAAATGTCCCGTGGGGAATCCAAAATGTTCCGTGGGAATCACAGATATTCCGTGGGGAATCCAAAATGTTCCATGGGGAATCCAAAATGTTTTGTGGGAAATTCAAAATGTTCCGTGGGGAATTCAAAATATTCCATGGGAGTCCCTGGTATTCCGTGGGGAATCCAAAATGTTCCGTGAGAAATTCAAAATGTTCCGTGGGGAATCCAAAATATTCCATGGGGAATTCAAAGTGTTCCGTGGGAAATTCAAAATATTCCATGGGAAATCCAAAATGTTCCATGGGGAATTCAAAATGTTCCATGGGAAATCCAAAATGTTCCATGGGGAATTCAAAATGTTCCGTGGGGAATTCAAAATGTTCCGTGGGGAATTCAAAATGTTCCGTGGGAGTCCCGGGTATTCCGTGGGGAATCCAAAATGTTCCATGGGAAATTCAAAATGTTCCGTGGGAGTCCCTGGTATTCCATGGGAATCACAAATATTCCATGGGAAATTCAAAATGTTCCATGGGGAATCCAAAATGTTTTGGGGAATTCAAAGTGTTCCGTGGGAAATTCAAAATATTCCATGGGAAATCCAAAATATTCCATGGGAAATCCAAAATATTCCGTGGGAAATCCAAAATATTCCGTGGGAAATTCAAAATGTTCCATGGGAATCCCTGATATTCCGTGGGGAATCCAAAATATTCCGTGGGAAATCCAAAATGTTCCATGGGGAATTCAAGATGTTCTGTGGGAATCACAGATATTCCGTGGGGAATCCAAAATGTTCCATGGGAAATTCAAAATATTCCATGGGAAATCCAAAATGTTCCGTGGGGAATTCAAAATGTTCCGTGGGAGTCCCTGATGTTCCATGGGGAATTCAAAATGTTCCGTGGGGAATTCAAAATGTTCCGTGGGAGTCCCTGGTATTCCGTGGGAAATCCAAAATGTTCCATGAGAAATTCAAAATGTTCCGTGGGAAATTCAAAATGTTCCGTGGGGAATGCAAAATATTCCATGGGGAATTCAAAGTGTTCCGTGGGAAATTCAAAATATTCCATGGGAAATCCAAAATATTCCGTGGGAAATCCAAAATATTCCGTGGGAAATTCAAAATGTTCCATGGGAATCCCTGATATTCCGTGGGGAATCCAAAATATTCCCTGGGAATGGCAGATATCCCATGGAAATCCCAAATATTCCATGGGAATGGCAGACATCCCATGGAAATCCCAAATATTCCATGGGAATGGCAGATATCCCATGGGAAATCCCAAATATTCCATGGGAATGGCAGATATCCCACGGGAAATCCCAAATATTCCATGGGAATGGCAGACGTCCCATGGAAATCCCAAATATTCCATGGGAATGGCAGATATCCCACGGGAAATCCCAAATATTCCATGGGAATGGCAGATGTCCCATGGAAATCCCAAATATTCCACGGGAATGGCAGACGTCCCATGGAAATCCCAAATATTCCATGGGAATGGCAGATATCCCACGGGGAAATCCCAAATATTCATGGGAATGGCAGATGTCCCACGGGAAATCCCAAATATTCCATGGGAATGGCAGACATCCCATGGAAATCCCAAATATTCCATGGGAATGGCAGATATCCCATGGGAAATCCCAAATATTCCATGGGAATGGCAGATGTCCCATGGAAATCCCAAATGTTCTATGGGAGACCCCAAAGGTTTTATGGGAAGTCCCGTGTCCCCCCCGGAGGTGACACCGTCAACTGGGGCATTGTCACCTTGGGTTTGGTCACTGCCACCCCGGTTTTGGTCAATATAATCACGTTTTTGGTCAATATAAACCCATTTTTGGTCATTATAATCCCATTTTTGGTCACCGCCGCCCTGTTTTTGGTCAATATAAACACGTTTTT
>NW_024529312.1:0-793 GCF_017590135.1 Pyrgilauda ruficollis
TTTTTTTTTTTTTTTTTTTAGCTAACATTAAAATTGCTGCTGCAGCCACACAATTCAACATCCAGAAGAGAGCTGAGCAATATCATCATTCTCCTGGACAGATGGCAAGGCTGGATTCTTGGCAAGGATCCTGCAAAGGGAAAAGCAGCAGGATCTGAAGAGAATTTATATGTGAGGGAAGGTAGAAAAAGGAAATGAGGGGGTTTTGAATACAGAAAGGTAGAAACCAAGTGAAATTGGAAGTCAAGGAGCAAGAACAGGGATTAATGGTGCAAACTATGATCAGAATAAAGGAGGAAATGACCAGGGAAAGATGGAAGCCCTGACATATTACTGATCCGCAAACTGGGGGAAAAAAATTGCTGTAATAACAGTAGCTCTTGCCTTCATATCCAAGGATTATAAAAGCACCTGGTCCCATCTCTGTTAGAGACCAGCCCTAAGCCTTATTAATTCTTGCTTGACTTTTTGCACCTCTCTTTCACTGCCAAAATAACAGGAGGAAAGTCTCAGAGCACAGGACTCTGAAACACTTTTGGAAGAAGTTGGCTGTGGAAGACATCACACCAATGACTGAACGTTATTTTAGGGGATGATTGTATCAAGATAGATCACATCTCTTGCAGGTCTTCAGCAGTTATTTCCCTTCCTTTGCCTTTCCATCAAATATCCTAATCAACGGTGGTGAAGAGCAGTCTGTCCCCGGGGAATTTCCAGGAGGATTCTCAGCTCTGAACACTGGCCAGTGAATTAGTGTGATTTAATCAGCTGATGACCTGGTCTCTTTTTTTTT
>NW_024529313.1:0-792 GCF_017590135.1 Pyrgilauda ruficollis
AGCAACCTAGTGAATTACTCCCACAGATGGAAATAATCTGTCCCTGGTATAAGCTCCAAAGAGACCACATCAAGAAGGCTTCAGAGGTTGCTTAGTTGAATATGAGATTCCAGTTTCCAGGAGGAAGAATCTTTCCCTGACAGAAACACATAGTGTGAAAAAAATAAAAAATCCTGTTCTATTTTTGCAAGAATTTTTGCTGACTGTGCTCAAACACGATTGCAGGCTGCATTAGAACATATTTGCCACACAGGTCCTGCTTTTTCAGTAGACATTTGCAGTTGCTGCAGGGTGCTGGGGCTACTGGGAGTCAGGTCTCATTTCAGAATTAGAAACAGGTAAGAAAACAGTTACATTCATCCCTTTAGTAAATACCAAAAAGAGAGTGGAATAAACAAAGTCACTGGAATACTTAATTTCCACAGTAGTTTAGAAGTCCTGCTTGTGGCTGATTGTAGAAGTTGACTGGTTTAAGATCAGTTTTACTCCTGGCAGATCAGGGGGGCAGACGCCCCAGGGATTCTCAGGGGGCTGAGCACACTGCCAGCCCTGCAAAATGGCCATGGCCACCATTTAAACCCTGCTCATTTCCACTGTACTTCCATGCCAGCTCTGGGGATAAAAGTCCTGCTGCTTCTCTGCTGCTGAGAGAGCCAGAGAAACCTGTGTGCTCAGCACAAGGGAAGTTGAACAGTCGTGGTGAAAAGAAGCAGGATTTGACACATCAGTAGATTGGACAATGGAACTAGACCTTGGTCAGAACGGCCAGGTAGAGAAAACCAAAGCCCCTGG
>NW_024529314.1:0-792 GCF_017590135.1 Pyrgilauda ruficollis
CTGTCTGGAGACAGTCATGGGGTTTTCTTAAATATCTTTTTGTACAGTATCTTTTTAGTAGCTCTTTAGTATAGTTACAATATAGTATTAATGTAATATAGTTTAATAAAGCAATTGTTCAGCATTCTGAATTGTGGAGTCAGATGCCAATCATTCCCTGCATCAGGGGTTCCCTGCTTTCAATAAAAATGACCTCTTTTTTATATTTAAACATTGTTCACTTTTGATATGCCCCCCAAAAAGTAAAAGTAGCTTTCTTTCCAGGGACAAGTAGTGTTCTTTATGCATAGCAATTTCTGCATATAATGATTTTTCAAATTCAGTAATTTTTTCCCATTTACAAGACTACATGTATCACTTGTTGTCTGCTTACAAATATTCACCAAATAGGGGAAAATGAGGGAACCAAATAAATCAATTACAGAGAAAAAGAAAAGGAAAAGTAAACAAGCAAGAAAAGAAACACAGAATCGCAGAAAGGATATTCTACTTGGAAGGGACCCACAAGGGTCATTGAAATCCAAACCCTGGTACTGCACAGGACCACCCCAAGAACAACACCACATGCTTGAGAGCATTGTCCAAACACTTCTGAACTCTGTCAGGCTTGGTGCTCTGACCACTTCCCTCGGCAGCCCGTGCCAGTAGCCAACCACCCTCTGGGTGAAGACCCTTTTCCTGATATCCAACCTAACCTCCCCTGACACAACTTCAGGCTATTCCCTTGGAATCTGTCACTAGCCACAAGAGTGAAGAGATCAGTGTTTGCCCCTCCTCTTCCTCTCATGAGGA
>NW_024529315.1:0-792 GCF_017590135.1 Pyrgilauda ruficollis
GGGGGCGCTCACCTGGTGGGTAAGACACCCCAAAATCCTCCCATGGGGGTCCCATTCCCCCAAAACCGCTCCCCGGGGGTCCCAGACCCCCCAAATTTCATTTTTTGGGGTCCAACTCCCCCAAAATCCCCCAAATTCCCTCTCAGGGGGTCCCAGCCCCTCACGGACGCTCCTGGCCGCCGCCATCTTCCCTTTCCCCTCACGCATCCCCTCCTTGCCCATTGGCCGCTGCGCCTGCCAATCAAATCACCGCGCTACTATTGGTGGAAACCCTCGAGGTCCCGCCCTCTAGCATGCTCTTCCTATTGGTTCTTGGCGCTCAGCGCGCTGATTGGCCACCTAATTTGACAAGCAGCTGCCTCACCCAATCAAAACTGGTAAACCGCGTCGCCGTGGCGACGCCGCGATTTCCCGCCTGTTCGTTACCACGGCAACCACGCAGTGGCGAGGAGGCGGGGCCGCGCGGGCGGTTTGAAGTGCTGATTGGCTGAGCGCGCTGTCAATCAGCGACGCGGCCTTCCGGCGGCGGGACGGGCCCGCGCCGCCGCCGCAGCCGCCGCCCCTCCCGGTACCGGCGGGGCCTGAGGGGACTCGGGGGGTCCTGAGGGGACTTTGGGGCTCCCGAGGGGTCCCGGGGGTCCCCGGCGCTCCCGGGGCTCCTGGGCAGCGGTCGCGGCCCTTCCCGGGCCGGGGATGCCCCGCCCGGTCCCGCCCGGTTGGGCCCGGCCGAGCCCTGAGGGGAGGGCGGGGCCGGGGTGGGGCCCGTGAGGGGAATTTGGGGAGCCCGAGGGG
>NW_024529316.1:0-792 GCF_017590135.1 Pyrgilauda ruficollis
GCATGGACTTGATCTCAGCATAGCCTGAGCTGGAGCTGGGATGTGCCAGTTTGTTGTAGCAATTATTCCTGTATGTTCTTCCCTCTTATCCTGCCTGACTTTCCTGTCACAGCCCTGCTGAATTACACATGCTGGTAACGCTCCTCCAAAAATAAATAGAGAAGAACAGAAATAGGCAAAGAAGAATCTGATTACCACAAAATTCACAGGGAGGCTGTGTTTCAGACCATGGAAATCACCCTTGGCAAAGGGTAGCTGTGATTATTTCACATATTCCAGCCACAGCAGCAAACACACTGTTCACTTCTGAAAAGAGCAGTCACTGAAACAGTTTTATCTTGGCCTCAGAGCTGGTCACTGAGAAGTGACATGATTTTTGGTGCCAGGGAGGCTTGACCCTGAAGTGACAGCATCTGCCCTCCCCACCTGGCTGTCTCAGGGCACGTCACTGCTTTGAAAACATCTGCAAAGGTGAGACAGTGCTGAACTCTCAGGGCCTGACACAGCACTGTCCATCAGCTGTGCTGCTTGCTGTGCATCTCTCTCAGCTCTCTGGGAACAATATCCTAGAAACAAAGTCAGGTCTGGGCTTAAGTTGCCTGTTGGGTGAGGTGGATGCTGTTGGTTGGCAGAGTGGCGCTTCCAGAGCCCAGTGTCCTTCAGCTCCCTGGCATTAAATGCGTCCCCAGGGTGGAGGATCTGTGCCCTGTGCTCCCCTTGCTGGGGACAGGATCAGCAGGTATTCCTTTCAAAGTTCACTTGATCAACTGTGGAAACCCAGGGCACTGGGAA
>NW_024529317.1:0-792 GCF_017590135.1 Pyrgilauda ruficollis
TTTTTTTTTTTTTTCTTGTTTCAGGTGAAGAGGTGAACACATCTTTATTCTTTATTCCCGTGTGAAAGACTATAATAAATGCACACTAAAACCAAACTACAGTTAGTTTACCCTTTATTTTTTTCCAGATCCAAGTGCTCACAGGAAATATTCAGCTGGTGGCCCTTGACAAGGGAATTGGTTACAATCCATGCTAAAACTAGATTGAAACACAAATAAGGACATTTTTATATTTACGTTCCTACTAGTATTCCTATTTTGAGAAACATCTCGTAAATGCCCCTTACTAACTTTTATAGTATTTTACTGAGCAGTTTTATCAGTTTTAATTCTACTTTTGTGGATAGTTGATATCTTATGGTCAATAGTTTAATGGCTGTATTTAAAAGGAGCTCTGTGCTTTTAGGCAGCTGAATAGAGTTCTGAAATTCATACAAATGGAGCCAAAGCAAGGAGTTGTATGTAAGGCTTGAATTTGTATTTTGCTTTTCAATCCAAAAGTCTGAACTTATTAGTTATCGTCTCTACTGATTAGTCAGTACCCCAGCAAGTATTTTGTAATTCATGTCTCTGAAACATTGTATTAATAGACTCATTTTTGGCATTGCTCTGCTATTCTAGAAAAGCCCTTTATCTTAAGAAATTTTAGTAGCAAATTGTTTTCTAGTAGTGCCCAGTGTCCATTTCACTTAATAACTCTTTGTTCATCCCCTTCTAGTACCTTGCAGGTCATTTGTTCAGTAAATTTCATCAGTATATCTGGAATTCCTTGGGTTTTGACATAAAAATATT
>NW_024529318.1:0-792 GCF_017590135.1 Pyrgilauda ruficollis
GAGTCCCCCCGGGAATCCCCCCGGGAGAAGCCGCGGCTGCCGGAGCTGTCGGGGCCCCGCGGGAGGCGCAGGATTCCCACGGGAACGGGGATGGGATCGGCCATGGAGCGGCTGGAAAGGGGAAAAATCGGGGAAAAAAAATTGGGAAGGGGGAATGGGGAGGGGGGAAAGGAGAAAAATGGGGAGAAAGAGCGGTGAGAATTCCAAAGGGGTCCCGGTCCCGAGTGGGATTCCCAGTTCCGAATGGGATTCCTGGTCCCTTTCCCATTCCCGGTCCCGAGTGGGATTCCCGATCCCGGTCCCGTGTGGGATTCCCGGTCCCGTGTGGGATTCCCGGTCCTGAGTGGGATTCCCGGTCCCTTTCCCAATCCTAGTCCCGAGTGGGATTCCCAGTCCCGATCCCAAGTGAGATTCCCGGTTCCGAATGGGATTCCCGGTCCCTTTCCCATTGACAGTCCCAATCCCGGTCCCGTGTGGGATTCCCGGTGCCTTTCCCATTCCCGATCCGGAGTGAGATTCCCAGTCCCGATCCCGGTCCCGTGTAGGGTTCCCGGTTCCGAGTGGGATTCCCGGTCCCTTTCCCATTCCCAGTCCCAATCCCGAGTGGGGTTCCCGGTCCCTTTCCCATTCCCGGTCCCTTTCCCGGTCCCGAGTGGAATTCCCAGTCCCAATCCCAAGTGAGATTCCCGGTTCCGAATGGGATTCCCGGTCCCTTTCCCATTCCCGGTCCTGCGTGAGATTTCCAGTCCCGATCCCGAGTGGGATTCCCGGTCCTTTTCCCATTCCCGGTCC
>NW_024529319.1:0-792 GCF_017590135.1 Pyrgilauda ruficollis
GCCCCCACCATGCAGCTCTTCATCCGCGGCCAGACCCTCCTCACCCTCGAGCTCTCCGGCTCCGAGACCCTCGCCCAGATCAAGGTGAGCCCCCAAATTCGGGCTGTCCCCCTCCCCAATCCCCCCCGCATTTCGGGGTGCTGACCCCCCCCTCTCTTTGTCCCCCTCCCCCAGGAGAGGGTGGCCGAGCTTTCGGGGGTCCCCCCCGAGGACCAAGTGCTGCTCCACGCCGGGACCCCCCTGGACGATGAGGCCGTGCTGGGGCAGAGCCCCCTCCCCGAATTCACCACCCTGGACCTCTCCACGCGCCTGCTGGGCGGTAATTCCGGGGGAGGGCCGCTAATTACTGCGTGTTAATTAACAAAACGACCCCCCCCAACACCCCGATTTCCTTCTCCCCCCAGGGAAGGTGCACGGCTCCCTCGCCCGCGCCGGCAAAGTGAGGGGCCAGACCCCCAAGGTGAGCGCTGAGGGGGCTCCCCCCTGCCTTTAGGGACCCCCCCGGGGCTCGGGGACCCTGGCAGGGTTTTGGGGACCCCCCCTGACCCCCCGGTTTCCCATCAGGTGGCCAAGCAGGAGAAGAAGAAGAAGAAGACGGGGCGGGCCAAGCGGCGCATGCAGTACAACCGGCGCTTCGTCAACGTGGTGCCCACCTTCGGCAAGAAGAAGGGGCCCAACGCCAACTCCTGAGCTCAATAAAGGAATTTGGGCTCAATTCCCGCCATTTTGGGGCTTTTTGAGCTTTTTTTGCCACTTTTCTTGAGATTTTTGACTTTGTTTTTATGTTGGTTG
>NW_024529320.1:0-791 GCF_017590135.1 Pyrgilauda ruficollis
GCAGGTTGATCAGAAATGGCCTATGCAAGATCCAGGCTACAATAATCAGGATGCAAGGCATAAGCAGAACATGAGTGATCTTCAGTGGATAATTATTCGAAGAATAAGGGAGGCAGTGCCCAAGGGGCATAATATAAGAAAAGCTTTGAGTGAACATCAGAGAAAAGATGAGTCCCCAGCAAAATGGCTAGAAAGATTGAAGAAGAACTTCCAGTTGTATTCAGGTATAGATGCTGACACTGCAATAAGGCAAGTTCTTTTAAAAACTCAGTTTGTAGCAAAATCTTGGGGAAACATCAGAAAGAAGTTAGAAAAACTAGAAAATTGGCAGGACAGAGAGCTGCAAGAATTACTGCGGGAAGCACAAAAAGTGTATGTGAGAAGAAATGAGGAGAAGCGGAAAGCAGATGCGAGAATTTTAGTGGCAGCAGTCCAGGAAGCACAGGCAGCTGTGAATAAGGAGAAATCCTTGGGAAAGAGCAAACCACAGACTTCAGGTCCTATTTTCAGAAACACAGGACCAAGGTGCTTTTCCTGCCAAAAGAGGGGACACCTACAAGATTCTTGTCCTACCTTTAAAAGTGCAGGACCCACCTGTTTTTATTGTCATAAAAAGGGGCATGTACAAAAGAACTGTAGGAAAAAGCAGCAAGATGAAAAAGTTTTTCAAGAAGATTAGGGAGGTCAGGAGCTCCATTTAATGAGAGAGACCGGAACACCAGAAGAGCCCTTGATAAAGTTAAAAATAAGTCCCTACAGTGAAAAAATTATATTTTTAGTAGATACAGGAG
>NW_024529321.1:0-791 GCF_017590135.1 Pyrgilauda ruficollis
GGGTGGTTTCCTCTTGGCCTTCTCTCAGGAGTTCTTGGTACATGTGAAAAATGAAGTGTGTGCATGGTCAATGATACCTTTTTTGGTTTTTTTACCTCCTCAGAAATTTGTTGTTTTGGGAACTAAATTCTTGCACTTTTCTTCAGAAAATTGACCTAAGTGAGGAAAGGACATCCTAAATAAGCCTTATCCAAACCAGATGTTTTGGTTAGCTATTTGAAAGGGAAAGGACAGGTATATAGAACAGCAGCATGGAATACTGCTGTGAAAAGTAAGTTATTTGTGCAAATACTTAGCAACTTCCTACATCAAAAGAAAAAGTAAATAAAAATATGATGTATCAGTCTGTTTACTCTCTACAGGAGCACTCCAGTAAGAGAGGATCATTTGAATTTTCTCAAGTTCTTTTAGCAAATTAGGTACTATAGTTTTTGTAGCAGAGACTGTTTCGTTGTTCTGCTGCAGAAACCTAAGTGTTTGGTATTTACTGCTTATCTGTTCTGACAGGGATGTGTCAAAAATAGGTATATCTTTGTTCAAAATTCTGATTATCTTTTAGAGTGCATTTTTCTTGTCAGTGGTGAAAGATACGGGCTGGACCTGGGGCTTCCAGTGCTTCAGTCACACTTACTGTATATATATTAAGGAGTAAATTTGTAGTTACTTTTAAAAGTTCCTGGTATTCTGTCTATTGATTAATGTTGTCTTCATTCTCATGCTCCTGAATTGCAGTTTTCCAGCAGTTTCTGTGCTTCCAGAGACCACCTTGATTGCATTACAGGGAAAAAAAA
>NW_024529322.1:0-18878 GCF_017590135.1 Pyrgilauda ruficollis
GGCACCCAGAGAGACGGAGACAGTGGGTAAAGCCTTTAGTCCCCAAAAATCCAGCACCAGCAGAAGGGGATGAAAAGCAAGCAGCTGTCACTTCAAAGAGAAGTCACCTCCAGAAAAAGGAGGAAAAATCTTCCTAAAAGATTTGGTTATAGTCCGGCAGACCCCCTGACTTTTAATGTGCTTTAAAATGGGGGTGTTTTTTTTCCCTTTTAGAAAAGAAACATACCTCCCACTCAGCCTCATGATGAGCCCTCTCAAAGTTGTCATCCTGTTTGTGCTGAGCAGTCTGACAGCCTCGTGGATTGTCCCTCAGCCATGCCAAAACATCTGGGTGACCCTGGCACGGACGCTCCAACAAGAAAATATATTCCTGTCCACTGCAGCAGCAAGAGACTCTATGTCTACCTGCCTGGTAGGGATTCCATTGCAAGCTGGAGAGTATCCAGGCAGTTTTCATACACCTATGCCTGACCCAGGTCCCAAATCGCACCACATCCAACCACACAAAACCTGTCAGCAGTGGGTTGTAATGATTAAGAACCCCATAGAGGAGTGGCTGCCAAAATTGCCCAGAGAAGCTCAGGAACCCCAAGAATTAGAGCTATTAGGTTCCTCCACTGCACTGTACTGCATTCACTTTATCTTTACCTCACTGTCTAACACTAAACCTTTTAACATCCTACTGCAGTATCGAGAAGAGTTCACCAACAAAAGGTGGTGGAACATTCTAAGACACGTCACAACAGACAACCCATACCACTCACATCCCAAAACCCTCCCTAAGGGTTTGTTTCTAGTTTGTGGAGATCGGGCATGGGCAGGAATCCCTTCTCAGCTTTTAGGAGGGCCATGTACCATCGGGTGGTTGTCCCTGTTGACACCCAACCAAACCTTGACTGGCGAATGGATATGAAAAAACAATTCGGCCAACAAAATTCAAGAGAAGTGCTGACAATTTGGACCCAAATTGTGATTCAGAAATTTTTCATTAGGACAAGTCACAGCAGCCAAAGCTCTAGGTGAATTAGGCCACCTAGAGTGCTGGGTGGTCAAACAAGCGAATTTGACATCCACCCCCATCAGCTCCCTCCTAGAGGACAAGGACATTACCAGGCAGGCCACAGTCCAAAATCGTGCTGCCGTAGACTTCCTCCTGCTGCTGCATGGACAAGAGTGCCAGGAATTTGAAGGACTTTTTTGCCTGAACTTAACATTGAAAGCACCCAACGTTCATGCAGCTCTCTGAGAAGTAAAAAGCCTGATCGGACAAGTAAAGCAAGAATCCAAGGATTGCTTCAGAAGACTGTTCAAGGACTGGGGACTCTTGGGGTAGTCTACTTCAATAATTAAGGCAATTCTGTTGTTTTTTGTTGTTCTTTTTCGAATTGCATTAGCATTCGGAATTCTACGTCGCATAATTTTAAAAGCCATCAACAGTTTAATCCCTGCTACCTCAGAAGTCAACCACACAGAGCTTGTGGACCAAAGGCAACCTAACAGGCCCACAAATCATAAGTGGTGAACAAATTCATATCCTGAATCAGAATAAGTCAGACGCTTTTCTTTTAACTTTGTTTTAACAGAAAAGGGGGAGGTGTTGTGTTGTACTGAGTAGTTTATTTAGTTATTATTTTGCACTGGGTTATTTGGTGTTTTGCACTGAGTAATTTTTATATTGCACTAAGTGGTTTGTTTGTATCACATGGTTTGTTCCATTCCCCCCTCTCCTTCGAGCTCTGTGGTGGTGGTGTTAGCCCAGGTTACTTCCTCCCCTTGCCCCTCCCATCAGTTGTATCCCATTGGCTATGGCACTTCTCCTCTGCCCCCCTTCTCTCTGGGGTTTCCTGCTGTCAGGATGACCCCGAGAGTCCTTTTTGCCCAGCCCGATGGTCAAAGAAAGAGTCGGAATTCTTAGGCTCTGTTTCACAAGGTTGTTTATTGTCTCTTATCTAAAACATTCTTTTTCGGACCCACAGAGTTCTGTCTAGCAGGTCTGTCAAGGGCACACTGCCTGCCCCTGGGCTGGTGTCTACATTTTATACTATGAATTGCGTGTACTTTATTTATCATTATTTCCCAATACCTATCACCTATGTTAGACTGTCTACTTCTATTCTAAACTAATCCAAATGTGCCACCATCACCAAGAAGATGAAGGCTAGGAAGAAGAAGGAAGAAGATAAGGACAACGCCCAAATCCCTCCATCTTGCCTCCTAGGCCCCTATAGAAAAATCCCCAAAATTCCACTTTTCACCCTGTGATTAATTCATTATTACTCTACTTAAACTTTTGTGACTTGTGATTCTTCATACAAGGTTGGTAATTTGCTCCATGGGTTAAGATCAAAATCCCAAGTGTCTTTGGCTTCCTGTCAGGGCTCCCCAGCCAGGAGCACGTGTCATCCAGGGCACCCAGAGGGGTGTCCTGGGTTCCGACATTTCTCCCGGATTTAAAATCTCCCACCATGAGCCATTTTTTTCTCTTTCTTTTCCCAGATGTCCCTGGAGTGGTTCCACAATAAAACTGTGGGACTTTTGGTCCCAAGGAGAAAGAGCGCTTCTCGTCTTTTTGCTTTTGTCCTTGTCGATGAAGCTGGGGTCCAGAGCCAGCCAAACTGGACCCCCACGAGGCTTTTAAACTGACAGTTTGCAACTTGTCTAGAATGAGGGCTGAGATATCCAGAGGGGCTGATGAGACACCTCACCCAGGCATGGACCAAGATGTGGAAAATCCTGAGTGGTGCAGAGAATGGGAATGAATGGACCAAACCCTGAAGGAATTTTCTGATCTCCTAGTCTGGGAATTTTCCCATGAACAAATTCAGAACCCAGATGAGGTGGTGTTAGCAATGTATACCCCCAGCCATTCTACAGCACATTGCTGCTCATTGCACCACTCTACTTGAGTGGTAATTACTTCTTGCGCAATCACCTTTGTGCCTTATAAAGTCCTGGCTTCCTTTTCATACTCTCTCACCTTGCTCTGTAGTCCTGTAACCTCATGGTCAAGAGCTCTAAGATCAGTAGCTAACAGCCATCCCAATCTCCCTCTAACTTGCAAGAAGACTTTGATGCTGCTTTCCATGGGATTCTGCGCACAGCCATCTCAGTCATCTTGGGGCTAACCACCACCTGTAACAGGATGCTCTGCCTGAAATGGGGTAAAACAACTTGAACAATGCCCTATTTGCAAAGTTACCAGTGATGAATGGAGAAGGGGTGTCTTGCTGCTTTGGGTGCTGAACAATGCTGAAACCAGTCTGACTCATCAATCCCAAAGTTCAACATCCTGATAGTGAGGTGAAGATATGGTAGACCTGGTAAAGTATCCTGCAAGAGCCGTAATGAGGGATGCGGGACTCCAGGTGGCTCTTCAAAATGCAGTTTATTACATCCAAGATATTGCAGCATTCCAGGGTGGTAGGCAACAGAGCCTGTGCCTACAGCTCCAGCTGCAGGCAAGCCTGGACACCCTTTAGTTTTGGTTACAGTGCATTATATACTTTTCTTTGCTGAGCATATATGCCAAGCATCCATATCTGTGAGACTTTCTTGTCAAACTTTCATCTTTCCCAACAGTATCCGATAAAGGAACAAACAAGTGATACTACTGATAACTTATTGAAAGCTGCTAGGCTGACACAGCTGGCCTGGAGACATCTGACTGACTGTCCAGCACTTTATACTATAAAAGCCCAGTCTTCTAAAATACCCCTTCTTGGAGTATATGCGTGGAGATTCCTCCCTTGAGTGGGGATGACCCTCAAGTTTACTCCTCGAAGCTGAGCTAAAGAGATTTGCCTACAGCTGTTGGTATCAGCGAACAGCATCAATCTCTATTTAATAATTGCTTTTGCTAGCCTTAATATAATTGCTTCAATATAATTACTTCACTCTCACTTCAAAATAGTGCACTATGTTATGCTAGTAGTTATATCTTCTACACTGTGTAGTAAATAATTCTGATTAAAATCTTTTGTCTAATCATTATCATAGTAAATAATTTATTTTTATATAAATATGTCTCATTTGCCATCCTTAATCTTACAGGACAAAGTTGTATAAAGGTTCAATTACACCTAAATAATCCTTTAAACATAAACTATCGAGTATGTCTCGGGCTAACATTGAATCCAGCGGCACCCAGACTCCTCTCTGAGGAGTTTAGAAAGCAAGGAGGTCCTTTCTGCACCTCGTGACTCAGTGGAAGAGCTTCTCTAATAAACTCTGTCTGAAGCTGCCACTCTACCCATGACACCACCCCATCATCTATTTCAGGTCATGCTTCTAGCAGAGCTGTTGTAGCTAGGAAAGCAGACAGGAAGGTCCAACACTCAGTTCTGGGTCATTCTGGAATGCAGTGTGTGAACCAAATATATGCAGGTAACACCAAGATGACCACGACTCACAGATGAAGTCCAAAAAGTAGATTTATATCATAGTCCTCCTGGATGGAGGATTCAAAAAACAGAGACACATACGCTGCTAAGCTCATTTTAGCAATGGCAAAAAGTGGCAAGGCCTGAGTCCTGTGTTACATAAAATAGGGAGTCTGGAGCATGCATGAATCTTCTCCAGGCTGTTTTACAATCTCAGAATTTCTTATCTCCCTTCCCCCATGCAAAGAGGCCTCCAGCCTGTCTGAGGAATGCTTTGAAGTTTTTTAAGTACATTTTGTTAACTGACTTCTCAAGATAGACAGAAGACATTAATTTTCCCAGATTATTCTTAGCACATCCCAGATGCAAGGTCATCTTGAGTGAACACCATTCTCAAAACCAACTCTTTGTCCTTGCCAATTTTCTGTTTTTAACCCTTTCCTCCCCACAGCAGGGAGTCACTGTCACAGCCTCCCCAGTCCCTGACTTTTTTGCTAGACACAGAGTGGTTGTTCCTGGATCCTGGCAATTATACCAAATGTGTGAGTTGACACAGGCAGGCAGCCAGGACAACCACAAACTTGCTGCTAAAACACAAAGAGTAAATTTATTTCCGTTACCTCACTAACGGGGGGATCCCAGAAGCAACACCCAGGCAGAGGCACAAAAGCAGAGACATAAACACTGTTAAATTCTGTCCATACTAGAGGATTGCTGTCTGCTGCTAACACAGGCTTATCATCCAGTCCAACCTATGATCCAACCCCCCCATGTCAACTAGACCATGGCACTAAGTGCCATGTCCAGTCTTTCCTTGAACACTTCCAGGGACAGTGACTCCACCACCTCCCTGGGCAACCCATTTCAATATCTGATAATCCTTTTTGTGAAGATATTCTTCCTAATGTCCAACTTAAAGCTCCCCTGGTGCAGCTTAAGACTGTCCTCTTGCCTGGGAGAAGCGACTGATCCCCACCTTGCTACAACCCCCTTTCAGGTAGTTGTAGAGTGATAAGGTGTCCTCTGAGTCTACTCTTCTCCAGACTAAACAACCACAGCAGCCTCAGCTACTCCTCATAGGACTTGTGCTCTAGATTCTTCACCAGCTTTGTTGCCCTTCTCTGAACCTGCTCCTGCACCTGAATGTCCTTCTTGAGTTGAGAGGCCCAGAACTAGGCACAGTACTCAAGGTGCAGCCTAACCAGTGCCAAGTACAAGGGAAGAATCACTTCCCTGGTCCTACTCTTGTGAGATCCCACCTGGAGTACTGTGTCCAGCTCTGGGGCCTCCAACACAAGAAAGACATCGACCAGCTGGAATGAGTTCAGAAGAGGCCACTAAGTTGATCATAGGGCTAGAGCACCTCTCTTATGAAGACAGTCTGAGAGACTTGGGGCTGTTCAGCCTGGAGAATAAAAGGCTCTGGAGACACCTTCTAATAGCCTTCCAATACCTGAAAGGGGCCTACTGTTTATCGGCGATGGAGAGAGATGGGGAGACTGACTTGGTGATCAGAATCCGATTTTATTGTGGGATACAAACACTTATATACTATTTCAGGGAGACTAGTAATGTGTACTACAATGATTAGGTTAAAATCACACACACAAACTTATGCATATAACAACGTCTTGCTTGCAGAGTTTAATGGGATTTTCTTTTTCCAGTAAACCTGTTTGATTTAATCTTCTTGCAATCTAGGTCTAATTATCAAAGTTCCATTTGCTTTTGCCAAGGCATCCTGTTATCAAATCTCTTATGTTAACCAGGTCCAACATCCATCATCTGTCTTGTGTCCCCCAACATTCCAATAACTGTTGCCTTTTACCCAAACTGGAAATGAAACTTGTGATCATTTTAGTATGGGAGGTAATATAAAAATGAATCTTTATTGAGGGCTTTTAGAGGCAGTTATGGAAAGATGTCCACCAAAAGCCCACTCCCAGGGTATGAATACAGTTTTTATAGGTTTAGCAAATTAGCATAATTGACAAAAAAGTACCAATTAGGAGCACAAATGGTGAGGCAACTCTCTTCCTGAGTCAAGCTCCTTTTAAGTCTTCCTTCCCTCAGTACTAGCTATACTTTGTTTATGAAGATGTATCTCAAAGAGTTGTTCTCAGGCTTGGTTCCCAGGAAGAACCAAGATAGGATAGGGGCCTTGTAACCCCTGGGTTTGAAGCTCTGGAATTTGTTTTGTCTTTCTCTCTAGGGAAAGGCCATGGAAAATTACTGGGAAAACTACCTAGAATATAATAATAGGCTACAGAGCTACAAATATATGTGCAAAGAATACAGAGAACATATAAAAGAAAAAAAGGCAAAAACCAAGATGGCATCAGGAACAACTCCTTCCCCTCCTTCTCCACTGACCTTGGTGTCTGCATGTTGTTCCTTTCACATGTTGTCACCTCCTACTCTTCTATGTCTGGAATTAAAACTGTGCAACTACCTTTGTATTGATTTTCTTTTTAAATATGTTATCACAGAGGTGCTACCATCATTTCTAATTAGCCCAGCCTTGGCCTGCAGCACATCCATCCTCAGAGCCATCAGGCATTGGCTCTGCTGGACATAGTGGATGTGGAAACCCAGGGCACAGGGCATATTTATCTGTGTGCTCTGGGGGGCTCTGACCCCCAGGGGAGCACTGACTTTGACCCTCATTCATGGAGAAAGCTTCCAAGACTTCAAGATAGACTAGAATCCACAAAAGTGTGAAATAGATTGTAGAGGGTAGTGTAGGTATGTCACTTGGGTGAGAAATTTAGATTTTGGGTTTTTTTGTATGTTGTGGATGGAAGCAAGATGGAGGGCACAGGGTGTTGTCCCGAGTTCCTTCTTCATGCTTCTTCTTCCTTCTTCATGAGTTTGGGTGGTATTCTGTAATTGGGCAGAAAAGTCCACATTGCGGACTTTGATGGATCAGTTATTGTGTTAAAAGGGAAAATAATCTAGGTGTCAATTCTTAATTGGATAGTTTAGTCTTAAAAGACCTTGTAACAAGATATAGTTAGGCATTTTTGAGATGCTTTTCCAGCGCACTGAACCTGGTATGGACAGCGTGCAAAACTTTAGATAATAATAAACAAGAAGCTGAAGACCGAAAAAGTCCTGTGCGTCTCCTTTTCCTGACACAGAACTGCTCCAGGAGGGTTTCCCCCGACAGGGGAACCCCCAGGGAGGGCCCAGACTGAGGCCCAAAAATCAAGAAATTGATAGGTGGAAGCTTCTACCAGCTTCTCACAGAAGCCACCTCTGTGGCCCTGCCCACTACCAAGAAGCAGGCTGTGCAAAATCAATACAGTGACTCAACCACTTCAAAGGACAGCCTGTTCCAATGCTTAATAACACTTTTGGAGAAGTAATTTTTCCTAATATCCAATCTAACCCTCCTCGGGTGCAACTTGAGGTCATTTCCTCTTGTCCTATCACTTATTACTTGGGACAAGAGACTGACACCCACCTCGCCAGAGCTTCCTGTCAGGTAGTTGTAGAGAGTGATAAGGTGTCCCCTGAGCCTCCTTTTCTCCAGGCTAAACACCCCCAGCTCCCACAGAAAAATGCGTTAGGGAGGGGGGAAGAGAGGAAAAAGGGAAAGAATAAGGAAAAAGAGGGGAGGAAAAGAAAGGAGGTGTATAGCTACCAGAAGTGGGACAACGAAGTCCTTCGAAGTCGAGTAGACGAAGCCTGTCGTATTCACATCAGGGGAGATCTCGAAGATACTGGTCAGCTCTAACCTCTATTATAGTCTTTTTAGATGGGGGAGGAAGGGGACACATTTCGAAATCGAATCAAATGTACTAAAGAATAGTCTATTGAAAAAAGGGTACAAAAAGTCCATAGGCGAGAACCATTGTCTTCTTGGTCCAGTGGTCAGCTTGCAGGCAACTTGCTTCCCCCACATTCCTCCCCCCATGTTAGGGGTTTCAGTCTCAGTCCTTGGGGAGGAAGGGGGAGCTTTTTCATATAGGAGTCTCATGTCTCAGTCCTTGTGGGAGAGGCTTCGCCCATCTCAGTCCATCTGACACAGTGGTTGATGTACCGTAAATGAAGGGTCTTTTTCGTGGGGACCACCAAAAGGTCATTCCAGAGAGAAAGTCCAGCCAAGTTGGAGGTGGGGAAATTCCAGAACCAGTGCTGCGAAGCGATGCAGGCGAAGGAGGGCACAGTGCCCCTTTTCGGGTGCAGTGTTCCATGGGGTGTGCAAACACACCTGTGGACAATAGTTTGGCTTTGTGGACCATTTGGACCCAGATTTCAGAACAGGATCTTTCTTTTCCTCGGTGGTTCCGATTTTTGCCCTTTCAGGACAATAGGGAGGCAAAAAATGAGAGAAATTTCCAACAGACACACGTCTGCAAATTTACTAATAACTCAATACACTCATCCATGCCATCATTAAAGATATTAAACAGAATAAGCCCCAGCACAGATCCCTGAGGGACACCACTGGTGACTGGCCACCAGCTGGATGCAGCACCGTTCACCACCACTCTCTGGGCCCAGCCATTTAGCTAGTTCCGAACCCTGCAAAGAGTGCTCCTGTCCAAGCCATGGGCTGCCAGCTTTTCCAGGAGTATGCTGTGGGAGACAGTGTCAAAGGCCTTGCTGAAATCCAGGTAGACAATATCAACAGCCTTTCCTGCATCCACCAGGCAGGTCACTTGGTCATAAAAGGAGATGAGGTTGGTCAGACACAACCTACCCCTCCTAAACCCATGCTGGCTGGGTCTGATACCCTGGCCATCCTGTAAGTGCTGTGTGATAACACTCAGTATAAACTGCTCCATTACCTTACCTGGTACAGAGGCCAGGCTGACTGGTCTATAATTAATAGGATTCTCCTTCCCACCCTTTTAAGGAATGGGTGTCACATTGGCCAGCTTCCAGTCATCTGGAACCTCACCAGTGAGCCAGGACTGTTGGTAAATGATGGAGAGTGGCTTCGCAAGCTCTTCTGCCAGCTCCCTCTTCACCCTGGGATGGATCCCATCTGGTCCCATAGATTTATGAATAGCCAAGCAGCTCAGCAGTTCTCTGAATGCCTCCTCCTGGATAACAAGGGGACCATTCTGCTCCCAGATATCATCGAACAACCCAAGACGACAGTTATCCTGAAGGCAAGTCTTCTTCCCACTAAAAACTGAGGCAAAGGCATTAAGCACCTCTGCCTTCTCTTCATCTGCAGTTACTAAGTACCCTCCCACATCTAATAAAGAACAAAGGTTGGTCTTACCCTTCCTTTTACCATTAATATATTTGTAAAAACATTTTTTATTATCCTTTACAGAAGTCACCATTTTAAGCTGAAATTGAACTTTGGCTTCCCTAATTTTTTTCCTACATGCCCTAGCAGCCCCCTTAAATACTTCCTGAGATGCCTGACCTTCCTTCCAAAGATGATACATTCTCTTTTTATTCTTAAGTTCCTCCAAAACCTCCTTGCCCATCCAGGCTGGATGTTTGCCTCGTCAACTCGTCCTTCGGCACACAGGGACAGTCTATTCCTGTGCTCTCAAGATCTCTTTTGAAGCATGCCCACCCTTCCTGGACTCCTTTGTTTTTAAAGGCTGCTTCCCAAGGGACTCTCTCAATAAGTCTCCTAAATAGGCCACAGTCTGCCCTCCGGAAGTCCATTGTAAAAGTCTTATTGATGTTCCTCCTGACTTCACCAAATATTGAGAATTTTACAATTTCATGATCACTGTGCCCCAAGTGGCCTCCAACCACCACATCTCCCACCAGCCCATCTTTATTTGTAAACAAGAGACCTAACATAGCCCTTCCCCTGGTGGACTCACCCACCAGCTGCAACAAAACATTGTCTTCCACACACTCAATTTCTTGAACTGCCTTTTTGCAGCTGTATTGAGTTCCCTGCAAATGTCCGGCAGGTTGAAATCGCCAACAAGAACAAGGGCTGATGATCCAGAAACATTCTCTAGCTGCTTATAGAATGAGTTGTCCACCACTTCATCCTTGTTGGGTGGATGATAACAGACTCCCAGTAGGATGTCAGCCTTATTGGCCTTCCCTTTAATTCTTACCCATAGGCATTCAACTTCATCATCATTAGTTTCAATACTTAAGGTGTCAAAAGCCTCCCTAATATAAAGGGACATCCCTCCACCTCTTTTCCCTTTCCTGTCTCTTCTGAAGAGCTTGTAGCCATCCAGTGCAGTGCTCCAGCTATGAGAGTTATCCCACCATAGCTGAAGGTGTGGCCTCACCAGTGCAGAGTACAGGAGGGCAGTCACTTCCCTGTCCAGATCCCTCTGCAGAGACGTCTTACCCTCTAGCAGACCAACACTCCTGTCTAACTTGCTGTCATCTGCAAACAGTGAGGGTGCATGTGGCCCCCTCATCCAGGTCATTGATAAAGATATTAAACAGGATTGGCCCCAGTACTGATCCTTGAAGAACTCCACTAATGACTGGTTGCCAACTGGATTTAACTATTCATCACCAGTCTCTGGGCTCAGCCATCCAGCCATTTTTTTACCTAGTGAAGAATATGCCTGTCCAAGACATGAGCAGCCAGTTTCTCTAGGAGAATGCTGTGGGAGATAGTGCAAAAACATTACTAAAGTCCAGGTAGACAACATCCCCAGTCTTTCCTTCATTCACTAAGCCAGTCACCCTGTGACAGAAGGAGAATGGGTTCTTCAAGCAGGACCTGCCTTTCATAAACCCATGCTGAATGGAACTGATCACCTGGTTGTCATGCACATGTGACGTGATGGCACTCGATGATCTACTCCATAACCTTCCCCAGCACTGAGGTCAGGCTGAAAGGCCTGTAGCTCCCTTGATCCTCCTTTAAGCCCTTGAGGAATAATATCACATTTGCCAACTTCCAGTCAAATGGGACCTCCCCAGTTAGCCAGGACTGCTGGAAACTGATGGAAAATGCCTTGTTGACCACTTCCATCAGCTGCCTCGGTACCCTTGGATGGATTCTATCTAGTGTCATAGACCTGTGTGTGTCTAATTGGTGTAGCAGGTTCCTGACAATGTTAGCATTCAGGAACACATAATCGCAGAATGATTATATGCAGGTGCTTTTATTGAGAAGCTCTGGGTGTCAGGGGTACACAGACCGAAATCTGATGCCACCATGGGTTCGGAATGAACATATTTTTATATTCTATCATTATATAACTTACATATTAATTATTAAACTTACATTGTTCTATTGTATACATTGATTGCATCCAAGCATGGGTTTCTTGTCATCCCCCTCAAACCCTTGAACATAGTTTCTCATGATTCTTCTTACTATTAAACAATAATTATATCTAATTAGTAAACAATCATTGTCTCCGTCTCTCTAGGGGTGCCTCTCAGTGAACCCTGGCCAGCCCTGGGTCGGCAGACAACAGGGGCGCAGCCCTGAAGCAGCCGACAGCGGGGGGACACTCTCTGGTGCCCCGAGGGTACTGAGGGCAGCTAGGCTAGTCGCCTTTGCATCAGAAGAGACACTGGAGACATTGGTAGAGGATAAAAGGACGACTCTCAGCAGGGGGCCAGTCCAAGGTTTATTCGGAGCTCCTGAGGGAGCCCCACACATCAGTGTGCTCCTTGCTCAGAGTACCACAAAAGGAACCTCAAGGTTACATTTAAAGGGGGGGAGGAAACCAAAAGTAGATACATTTGCTGACCAATAAAAGACCCTCCAGGGATGCAACCTTAGGGATGGACATTTGGGATAGCGTATAAAATAATACTTGGGGGGCTGACCCCTGGCCTCAGACTAATCACTCAATGACTTGGACCAAAAGTTCTAGATAGAGGGGATGGGATGCTGAGTGACTGACAGAGAGCTAGGGTGGGGATTTGGGGATGATCTCAACACAGGAGAATGATTACACAGGTAGAGGAAGGGGGTACAAAAAGGGGTACACCATTTGGGAAAATAAGGGGATATAAAACCACAAGTATTACAAAGTATTAGAAAGTATAAAAGTACACTACAACAAATCATCACATCTAACAATTATGTCATGAATCATGTACTGGTTACACAGGTGCAGTTTCACATGATCTGGCAAACACAGGACCTAACATTTCCCAGGACCTACCCATAAGATTTTCCCAGGGCCTACTAAGCCAAACTTTCTTTCTAACTCCCCTGAATATACCATGATTTTAGAAACATTTTATCCCTATATTATCATATTCCCCCTTTTGAAAGGATTTTCACTTCACTATAATAAGTGTAAATGCTTTCACTTGATAGAGTCCTTTGGCTTCCGAGTTTTTACTCAATGTTCATCTTCAAATCCAGGGTTGTTGTAAATGTTGTCATGGATGCTGTTATGAACCGGAGAACCAGAAGATGGTGAGTGTGGATCTTGTGTCAGTGTTTTTATTATTTTTCAGTTCCAGGACATTTTCTTCGGTATTTCTCCCTTTAAGATGCTGTAAACTAACCAAATTGCTAAGAATACAATTAGTAAGATTATCACACTCTCAATGATAGATTTAATCCATTAACTCACATTCCACCCTAACCCTTTGAAGATTATGCCTAACCAGCTTGTAGTCAAATCCTTTTGCTCTTCCTGTGCTTCATGCTCTATTTGTTTCAACTGATTGATGTCATATTCTACATCTGCAGTAACATTTGGAATGTGGACGCAGCAATGATCAATCCATCCCTTTAAAAACCCACACACTCCATGCTCTTTCAGAAGTAACAAATCTAAAGCCAACCGGTTTTGTAAAGTCATTTTTGTGGTGGCTTGTAATTGTATGTTTAGTTCTTCAAATCCTTCCCGGGTGACTCTTGCCAGTCTATCTACTTGACCTGTAAGTTTGTACAACATTTCTCTATTTTGATAGTTTGCTATAGGAATGAGCAAAGACTCTAGGGTCCACCCAAATTTCACTCCACTAGCGGGTTCTTGCCAAGTGTCATCTTGATTTCCATTATCTAGAACTTCTTGTCTTCTTCTTATCTGCAGAAGTTCATATTTTCCATTAAATGGGGACTTTTTCCAAATTGGACATAAAGTAGGGAGGCCCAAAGTAATTTCTTTCACTTTCTCGTCTACAGGCAGATGTGTTGTCCAGGTGCCATCACTTGTTGCCCATAAAAAATTGTCCTGGACTTCAGATTGTACTCTTGGTACATCTTACGAGTATTTTGTAATTCACTTTACTTTGTTTACGTTTGATCCCTCTGCAGGCACAACCAATTTCTAAGGCTACTACCAGGGGTGGCATTTGTTTTATCTCTGTATAATCAGAAGTGCAATCATAAGTTTTACTACATGCCCACCAACTTACTTTGTCTGCCTTCATTCTACTACTAGTGGCAGTGTTCACTACTGCTGGATCTGATTCATTCTCGGAACCTTCCCATTTAAATACACCAAGGGGTGTTTGCCATATATTGGAATTTTTGAAGTATACTCATGGACCACGCACTGTCCCAAGGCTCTATCTGACTTTTCTGATCTTTGGCCTCACACTTCCATACCAGAGTGGTTTCTGTAACATTCTCTGTAATCTTTTTATATTGTGGCAAAAAGCATTCCCAATTTGCAATGTCTTGATCTTTAACCTACCACTCTATGATTTGTCCTACCCTGCCATGAATTAAAATACAGTCCCGTTTCCTCAAAGGTCTCATCCACTCTCCTCTTACTTCCCAGGTTTCTCTGATTATTTGCTTTGACTCTGGTACCTGTTTACATACAATTGTTTTGTTCTTTTGTATTTCGGGTAATTTTGACCTTATGATTCCCCAACTTATTGGATCTCCCGCTGCCTTCAGTATCAGGAGACAGGCAGTTATTCTGCTGGTGTTTTACATTTTGGCAAAGTCTTTGACTAATCCAATCATTACATTTTCAGCCCGAATTGCATTGGAAACTTTTATCACTTGTGTTTCCGCCTGTACTTCCCTCTTCATTCTAGAATGAAGAGTGGTTAGTTGACCTTTTTGCATTCCACATCTCAAAGGCATTAATAACCATAAAATGAGCATTGGCACAATTACTGATAACATTCTTGGAACAATTAAATACATCTTATCTGCAGCCTTGCTGCTTCCACAGTTTACACAATCCGTCATCCGGAATGGATTTTCTTCACTTGGGTATAGTGAATCCAGGGGTCTACACCAGCTACTTTGACTGCTGTAAAGGTGGTCAAAAGTACTTGATGGGGTCCAGTCCACTTTTTTTTCAGTGGTCCTTTGTTCCAGTTTTTAATGTACACCTCATCTCCCAGATGTATGTCGTGAACTGGTTTCTCAAGAGTCAGCAGCCTATTCCACACGAGGGCGCTCCGAAGCCGAGCTAAAGTTTTCCCGAGAGACAGAACATAATTATATACTTTTTGCTTTCCTGTGACATGTATATTTGGTTTAGGCTCAGGAGATTCATATGGTTTCTCATACAATATCTCATAAGGACTGACTGCATCTTACTCCTAGGTTTTATCCGAATCATCAACAGTGCTATTGGCAAAGCCTGGGGCCACTGCAGTTTGGCTTCTTGGCATATTTTACTGATTTGCCTCTTTAGTGTCTGATTCATTCTCTCTACCTGTCCACTTGACCGGGGTCTCCACGGTGTGTGGAGGTCCCAAGTTATTCCCAGCAATCTACTTACTTCTCTTAGTATTGCAGCTATAAAAGGGGGGCCCCTGTCTGATGATATCCCTAGAGGCACCCCGAACCTGGGAATGATATCTTGTAGTAACCACTTAACTGTTTATTTTGCTTGGTTTGTGGAACAGGGAAGGGCTTCTGGCCATCCAGAAAATGTGTCAACCCCCACTAACAGATATTTGTATCCTCGAGTTCTTGGCAATTCTACAAAATCTACCTGCCAATAGTCTGCTGGTTCTATTCCTATCCTAATCCTTCCTAGCTGTGCCTGTCATCTAGCCACTGGGTTGTTTTTCAAGCAGATCTCACATTTTGACATTACTGATTTTGCCATTGTTAGCATCCGTACCGAGATTAATTTTTGCTTTAGCAATTTTACCAATGCCTCTGCACCTCAATGACATTCGTTTTGTTTAATTTGTAGAACTTCTTTCATTATCAAGGGGGGGTACCACTGTCTGCCCTTGTGCAGATACATACCACCCTTCTGAATTCTTTTGTTCATTTAGCAAACATCCCAATCTCTCATCTTCTACTGAATATTTTCATTTTGGAGGCAAATTGAATTGAGATACAATAAGTTTTAAAGTTATTAATGCCAGTGTTCTTTGCACTTCTCAAGCAACCTGTTGGGCTGTCCAGTCTGCCTTTCTATTTCCCTCACAAACTTTGGAGTTTCCTCATCGGTGTGTTTTACAGTGTATAATTGCCACTTGTTCAGGTTTTTGTGCCGCTTTTATCAATTGCAGGACTGCATCTTGATGTTTAATGTGCGTACCTTGAGAAGACAGTAGTCCTCTTTCTTTCCACAGTGCTCCGTGTACATGCACCACTCCAAAAGCGTACTTTGAGTCAGTCCATATGTTTCCCCTTTTCCCGTCACTTAATTTTAGTGCTCTGGTTAAGGCAGCCAGTTCTGCCTTCTGGTCAGATGTATTTGGTGGTAATGCTTTTGCCTCCACTACTGTACTGATTGTTGTCACCGCATATCCAGCGTATCTGGTTCCGTTCTCCATGAAGCTGCTTCCATCTGTGAATAATTCCCACTCTGGCTGCTCTCACGGGATGTCTTTCAGGTCTTCTCTCACCAAATAGGTGTACTCTATTACTTCTACACAGTCATGCTCTAACTGGCCTTCTTCAGTTGTGGTACCTAGAAACAAAGCTGGATTCAAAAGGTTAGTTGTCTTTAATGTGACATCATCCTGCTCGGTCAGGATTATATGGCATTTTATCATCCTGCTTGGAGATAGCCAATGGCCCCCCTTCTGCTCTAAGACAGTGGTTACCATGTGTGGTACATAGACATCTATGTGCCTTCCCATAGTGAGCTTCCTGGCTTCTTGTATTAGCATCACAGTGGCTGTGACTGCCCGCAGACATGAAGGCCATCCAGCACTTACATTGTCAAGTTGTTTGGAAAAATAGCCCCCCAGCCTTTTCCAGCTTCCCAAACGTTGGGTCAGGATTCCCAGTGCTAGGCGCAGCCTCTCATGTGCAAACAGCTGAAAATCTTTAGACACATCAGGTAACCCTAATGCTGGAGCAGTTGTCAGTGCTTCTTTTAATTTTAGGAAGGCTTCTTTCTGCGGTTTGCCCCAGTGAATGGCTGCGTCTTCTGGGCTTCCTACAGGGGTTTCACAATTAGTCCGTAGTCCATGATCCACAGGAGACACCACCCTGCCATCCTGAGGAAGACTCACAGCTCGTGTAGATTCTGGGGCTCTGGAATAGCATAAACATCTTGCATACGGTTAGTGCCTAGTTTTCCTTTTCCTTGTGAGATTTCACATCTCAGGTAGATCACAGTCTGTCGGGCAATTTGTGCCTTTTCTCTGGACACTTTATATCCTCCCACTCCCAGTGAATTTAAAATCTAGATCATTACCTTTATGTAGGTTGCTTTTTCTTCTGTAGCTATTAGTATATCATCAACATACTGCAACAACAGGTATTGGTCTCTTGGTACTTGCCCATTCTCAGTCCAAATCTCTAGCTCCTTTGCCAGTTGGTTTCCGAATAGGGTCGGTGAGTTCTTGTACCCTTGTGGAAGCCGTGTCCAGGTGAGCTGGGTTTTCCTTCCGTTCCCTGGATTTTCCCATTCAAAGGCAAACAGTGTCCTACTTTCTTTGTCAAGGGGTATGTAGAAAAAGGCATCTTTTAGATCAATTACGGTAAACCATTTATATATCTCTTTTACGGATGTCAACAATGTGTAAGGATTGGCAACCACTAGATAAATGTCTTTAGTTATTTTATTTGTTGGTCTCAAATCCTGTACTAGTCTATACTCACCATTTGGTTTCTTTACTGGAAATATTGGTATATTATATTCTGATTCACATTCTTCTAGAATTTGATACTTGAAGAAATTATCAATAGTCTTTGCTATTCATTGCCGTGCTTCTGGTTTTATGGAATACTGTTTGACCTGTACAGCCCTTGCCCCTTCTTTTAATTCCATGTGTACTGGTTGTGCCAATTTAGATTTTCCTGGTATATCAGTTTCCCATACAGAGGGGATCACTGCACCTTCTACTTCCCTAGGGATGGTAGGAACTTTATCAGGATTTTCCCTATAAGCCCCAGCCGATTGTTTCCAAATGACTAAATCTGCAGGAGGAAAAGGCAGTTTTACAAACACTGGCCCCTCTGTTCCTACTCCTTGTCGCAAGGGCGCAATCATGGTCTGCTTTTGTCTGCCCAGGTCTTTTCTTGCCAAGACTGGGGCAAGCTTTGAAAGAGTCTGATTCCTATGAGATACTGGTGTCACTGATGCACTTTCACCTCCACTATCGCTATCTCCTTCACTTAACTCCTCCCCCTTCCTTGTATCACAGTTAAATTTTGATCATCTCCCGAGGAAGAGAGGTCAGGTGACAGCAGGAGAGGAGGGTAAAGAGGGAAGGGTGAAGTAGGACTAGGCAAGATAGAATTAGGTGAAGTAGGAGCAGACTGTGAAATAGGGGCAGGGGAAGCAGGTGGAATAGGGTTAGGTTCTCTTGGTCTTGTTGGAGCTACCTGTAAATCAACATCTGTATCATTTTTCCTACTCAGACATTCTTTCAACACCAAGTGTTCTAGGCAATGTTTCTCTTTTACACAAACCCCACACTTATCACTTGCAGATGCTCTAACCACCATTAATCCACATTCAACCTGCCATTCTGGCTTACCTTGCAAATAGAAAAACAAATCAACATGCAGATCCTCGTCCCCTTTTCCTTCTCACTTACAAAATGACATCAACTGCAAAATGGTGCTATATTGCAAAGACCCGTTCTTCGGCCACTTTTCCCCACTCTCCAGGACATATTCTGGCCACCATGTATTACAATAATCAATCAACTTAGCCTTACGTAACTCTTCCCCAAAATTACCCTGTTTCCAATGTGCTAATAAGCACCCCAAAGGAGAAGTTCATGGTATGGGGGCATTGCAGCCCAAAATCCCTTTAAGCTTATCCATATTACAACTACAATACACCGCAAATGCCAGGCCTGCAACGCTTTTGCGATTGTCTAACGGAACGGCACACCTAGACAATACCACCAGGAATTCCTTAGCCCGACCAAGCATAGCTTTCGCTGTATCTTTTTGGCAGGCAACCAGACCAGAGTAAAAGCACCTTACCTCTCTCCAGGGGACGTTGTGAGCAGCAGAGAAGGTAGCGGCCGATGGGCTCCCAGAGAATCCCTCGGTGCTGGCTGGAGCATGATCGGGTCATGAACTCGCTCAGCAGCACTTACAAGGGCCCATCTGGGGTTGCCAAAAATGTTAGCGTTTAGGAACACAGAATCATGGAATGATTATATGCAGGTGCTTTTATTGAAGAGCTCTGGGTGTTTAGGGGTACAGACCCAAATCTGACTCTG
>NW_024529323.1:0-791 GCF_017590135.1 Pyrgilauda ruficollis
ATTTTATTGGTACAATCATCCATTTTTATTATTATTGTTGATGCATATGAACAGAGATCCAGTTTAAGTCTAAACATTTGAATTGAACAAATAATGTTACTGGTTTTCTTGCCTCAGGAAATTATAACGGATTTGCTGACCTTTTGGGTAACAGTGAAATGCAATAGTGTGCCCCTTACAAACAACTATTTCATTAAAAGATATGAAGTACTTAACAGAAGGAGTTGTTAACAAGGCTTTAAATTCATCATTTCCTGATGAAACTGCTTTTTTATTAATAAAACCTAATTTACTCTGTCAGCAAAAATAAGGTCTGTAATACATTTATCCTTGAATTTTATTCAGCACGGTTCAAGGGGAGTTCTAAGAGCATGTCCTGTGGTAGCTAACATGTTACATAGTTCCCTTGGTGTCCAAGATTGCAATCCTGTTTTTATAGTGCTTGTAGTCCTAGAAATTTCAGTCATTATTAGTGTTTGGGTCATGGTTGATTCCCTCTGACCCCCTTCAGTAGGTGGATTTATTTGGATTCTGAAACTATCAGGAATCTCTTAAGAAAGCCCACAAAACAATTAAGTACTTTTCATAGTGTTGTGCAAATGTGACAAAGGGAAAAATTGTACTTAAAAGTGATGAAACCAAGAGGCAGTTGATATCACAGTTGTGTGATACCACTTTCAGACACTCAGTGTGGAACACTGAGAATTTGCCTCGTGGCAAAATTCTGGTCTTGTACCCAGGTTCTTCAGCCATATTGCTCCTGCAGGTTGGCTTTCTTTTGTATTCTAATG
>NW_024529324.1:0-791 GCF_017590135.1 Pyrgilauda ruficollis
CACCTGGGGTCACCTGGGCACACCTGGCACACCTGAAAATCACCTGGGGAGCACCTGAGGCACACCTGGATCACCTCCATAGGCACCTGCTGATGGGCTGATTTTGGGCTGATTTTGGGGTGATTTTGGGCTGATTTTGGGGTGATTTTGGGGTGATTTTTGGGTTAAATTAGGGCTGATTTTGGTGTGATTTTGGGGCTGATTTCGGCAGGATTTTGGGGTATTTTTTGATGATTTTCGGGTGATTTTTGGGCTGAATTTGGCAGGACTTTGGGCTGATTTTTGGGCTGAATTTGGGCTGATTTTGGGGTGATTTGGGGGTGATTTTTGGGCTGATTTTAGCAGGATTGGGGGTGATTTTTGGGCTGAATTTGGGCTGATTTTGGGGTGATTTGGGGGTGATTTTTGGGCTGATTTTAGCAGGATTGGGGGTGATTTTTGGGCTGAATTTGGGCTGATTTTGGGGTGATTTGGGGGTGATTTTTGGGCTGATTTTAGCAGGATTGGGGGTGATTTTTGGGCTGAATTTGGGCTGATTTTGGCAGGATTTGGAGGGTGATTTTTGGGCTGATTTTGGCAGGATTGGGGGGTGATTTTTGGGCTGATTTTGGGCTGAATTTGGCAGGATTGGTGGATGATTTTTGGGCTGAATTTGGGCTGACTCGGTGTATTTCGGGCTGATTTTGGGGTGATTTCAGAGCATTTTTGGTCCTTTTGGGGGTTTAACGGCAGTTCTAGAACATTTTGGGAGATTCAGGGACGTCTTGAGGTCACTTTGGCCAAATTCTGGG
>NW_024529325.1:0-791 GCF_017590135.1 Pyrgilauda ruficollis
AATCCCCAAAAATCCCCAAATTTTGGGATGAAATTCCCGATTTTTGCTGAAAAAATCCCAATTTTTAGCAAAAAAAATCCCATTTTTTTCACCAAAATTCACTTGTTTCCCCCCAAAATTCCCATTTTTTCCTGTCCAAAATCTCAGTTTTTTCCCCCAAATCCCAAATTTTCCCCCCTGCCCCTCCCCCCTCCCCGTTTCTCCCCAAAATTCCCAAAATTTTGGGGAGATTTGGGGGTTATTTTTGGGAATTTTGCACTCACTCCGTCTCCCGCTCCAAGGCCTCGGCCACGACATGGGGGAGCCTGGAAGGGGCGGAGCCAGAGTTAACCACGCCCCCTTTCCCATATATGGTCATGCTGCACCTTTTAAACTCCATTTATGGGCAGGCCACACCCACCACGTGCTCTGCTTCATTTAAGCCCCTCCCCCTCATTAATAAACTCCTCCCACTCTGTAATTAAGGCACGCCCCTTTGTCTAAATCACCCCACCCCCTCTCTAATTGACCCAATTAATTAAGCCCCACCTCTTCCACTGTACTCTGGAGGCCAAGCCACGCCCCCTTTTCTGAAGCCACGCCTCCTCATAGAGTCCTATTGTACACAGGCCACGCCCCTTTTTTGGAGCCAAACCCCTCCCATTGACTCTAATGGAACCTAAGCCACGCCCACTCCCATTGACTGCAATGGGACCTAAACCACGCCCCCTCCCATTGACACAAATGGAAACTAAGCCACGCCCCCTCCCATTTAGTCTAATGAGCCTAAGCCACGCCCCCTCCCATTGACT
>NW_024529326.1:0-791 GCF_017590135.1 Pyrgilauda ruficollis
GCTACCTTTAAAAGCTTTGGCTTGCATTTAGGGCACGAGAAGGGCCCTTCCAGGTCACCTGCTCAGAAGGAAAGTCAGAGAGCTGTGGGCATTGGTGTGCCTGCTGCCAGGAGGGGATGAGGGGCAGATCTGCACAGGGAAGAGGATGCACCAGCCACTCGTGTGTGTGCAAGGAAGGGTCTGGGCAGGCCTGGCCCTTCCAGCTGAAATGTCAAACAGGACTCGGCTCTTTCCTGTCAGCCTTGCTAACCAGCTGACATGAACTATGTGGTTTTAATTTTTTTACGTCCTAGAAGAGACCAGACACTATCATTCTCTGCAGATAACCCTTGGGAGGAGAGGTGCTTCCCATTTGTGCTTTCTGAACAATTTCTCATGCTTTCCCAAGTGGAACAAACTTGTCCAAGAGGCAGAAAAGGGAGGGAAGGCCATTTCCACACATCCCCTAAATCCATAACAGCAAACCAGCTTTTTCCAGGCAGCAGTTCTGTTCCTCTGGGTCCTGCCTGCTGGGTGCTGGGTTCTGGGTGCTGTGCTCAGCTCTGGCTGTCCTGACTCCAGACTCTGCTTTGCCTTTAGGTTCAGCATTGCTGCCTTCACCAAATATGACCCAGTAGCCCCTGCTGTGACATTCACCATGTTCTCAGGTAAGCTGGAGAATAGCATCTTCCCTACCTGGCTGTGTAGGTCAGAGGTAATGAGCAGCCAGAGGGAGCTCATAGGCTATAGTAAATATAATACATAGAATAAATGCAGCCATATATAATAGAATTATAAAATGGTTTGGGTTG
>NW_024529327.1:0-791 GCF_017590135.1 Pyrgilauda ruficollis
AAAAAAAAGCAATCATGGCTCTCATCACCACATGGCAATTCTTATTTCATGTTGACAGTGTCACTGAACAGAAGGAAATTAATTCAATCTGTTCAAAGCACCCCAAGAATGTGGAATTCACCTGAACTGTTCATAGGCAACAGACAGGAGCAGAAGACATTTTATCTGACCTGGTTTAAATTGCATATGAGATGAACTACATCTTAAAACTGGCTTTCTGCTGTTTCTGAATGCATTCAAGACAGCCAGATCAAATACTGGCTTCTGGATGGTAGACATCTGAGTTAGAGGAGATGAGTTTCACAAACAGGGTGCACAGGAGAGCCTGATGTGCAACAGCTGTTCTGCACTGGCATGTTGGCCTATTTAGACAGGCACCTTTCTTTAATCTGGAAATCCCTTTGCAGATTTTTGCATTTCCTGACTTGCAATCAAAAGGTTCACTCAGGACAGGCATAATGGTAATACCTTGCCTCACAGTAAGAAAGCTGAACTCACCAATACAGTAATACCCCTTATAGAGTTCTGAGGGGTTGAGTTGAGTTTATGACTTAATTGTAGCTAGTATGAGTTATTGGCATGTATTTAAGCATTTTGTTCATTCTTCTTGGTTTTATATTTTGAATGCTGTTACATACAATTCTGACTGAAAAGTCAATGACCAGGTAAAAAAGAGTATTTGTCTAACCTTGTCTGCAGTGCAGCAGAAAAATACTGACATTCTGGCTCCCTTGAAGGTAGCATTAAGTCTGTCTTTGACTTCAGTGGCAACAGAATTTCATGTAAGAAGG
>NW_024529328.1:0-790 GCF_017590135.1 Pyrgilauda ruficollis
TTGGGATTAAAACCTCCCAATTTTTTTAAAATTTTAGTATTATAAACCTCCTCAAGGTTTTTAATATTGGGATTAAAAACATCCACAATTTTTTTTTTAATGTTAGTATTAAAAACCTCCTCAATTTTTTCATTTTGGGATTAAAAACCTCCACAAATTTTTTCATTTTGGGATTAAAACCTCCTCAGATCTTTTCATTTTGGGATTAAAAACCTCCTCAAATTTTTTAATTTTGGGATTAAAACCTCCTCGATTTTTTTAAATTTTAGTATTAAAAACCTCGCCAATTTTTTCAATTTTGGGATTAAAAACCTCCTCAAATATTTTCATTTTTCATTAAAAGTCTCCTCAAATGTTTTCATTTTGGGATTAAAAATCTCAACAATTTTTTCATTTTGGCAGCTCAGAACATTCTGGAAATCCTTCCAGGACCCTCCCAGAACACCCCCAGGACCCTTCCAGGACCCAAAAAAGAGCCCAGAACATTCTAGAAACCCTTCCAGGACCCTCCCAGAACACCCCCTGAACCCTTCCAGGACCCTTTAGGAGCCCAGAACATTCTAGAAACCCTTCCAGGACCCTCCCAGAACACCCCCTGAACCCTTCCAGGACCCTTTAGGAGCCCAGAGCACCCCGGAAACCCTTCCAGGACCCTCCCAGAACACCCCTAGAACCCTTCCAGGACCCAGCTGGAGCCCAGAACATTCTAGAAACCCTCCCAGGACACTCTGGGAACCCTTCCAGGAGTCAGAACACCCTAGAAACCCTTCCAGGACCCAAAAAGAGCCCA
>NW_024529329.1:0-791 GCF_017590135.1 Pyrgilauda ruficollis
TTTATCATTAATATATTTGTGAAAACAATTTTATTATCCTTTACAAAAATTGTGAAATTAATTTCAAACTGAGCTTTGGCCTCAATAATTTTTTCCCTACATTCCCTAGCAGCTCCCTTAAATATTTTCTGAGAAACCTGACCCTCCTTCCAAAGCTGATACATCCTCCTTTTATCCCAAGTTCCTTCAAAACCTCGTTGCCCATCCAGGCTGGATGTTTGCCTCAATGAATCATTTTTTGACACGCAGGGACAGTCTGCTCCTGTGCCCTCAAGGTCTCTGTTTTGAAGCATGCCCACCTTTCCTGAAGTCCTTTGTTTTCAAGGGCTGCTTCCCAAGGAACTTTCTAATTAAGTCTCCTAAGTAGGCTAAAATCTGCCCTCAGAAAGTCTAATGTGAAAACTTTATTGATGTTCCTCCTGATACCACCAAATATTAAGAACACTGTAATTTCACTACCACCGTGCACCAGGAGGCCTCCAACCAGCACAACGCCCACCAGCCCATCTCCATCCACAAACAACAGATGTAACAAAGTCCCTCCCCGCCAGGCTCACTCACCAGCTGTGACTCGTTATTCCAAACATCCTGAATGCCTTGGATACCGACCAGGTTCCACCGGCACTGCGTGGCCTCCCCGTCAAAGCGCTCTCTGTGCAGTCGCTCCCCCCCAGGCTCCCCCAGCCGCCTCCTCGCCGCACCGCCCCTCGCTGCTTCCCTGCGCTGTTTGCTCAACAGAGCCAAAACCCTCCCACGCCGACACCGGCTGCAGCGGCCGCGCCCGCGGTGTC
>NW_024529330.1:0-790 GCF_017590135.1 Pyrgilauda ruficollis
TAGGGAATGGGGGAAGGACTAGGGAATGGAGGAAGGAGTAGGGAATGGGGGAATCAGGACTGGAGGAAGGCAGGGTCGGTGGGCTGTGGAGCTGACAAAGGTGGGATGGATCCACTGCTCCCTCTCTCTGCAGAGATCCCCTTTGGGACCACCCGAGCAGCACCAATGCTCCTGCAAGCCCAGCTCCAAATGCTTCATGGGCTGATTTTCCCATGGTTCCCATCTTGTCCTTCCTCCTTTTCCCATGCTTCACCCAGCCCCAGGACTGGGCAGGCTGGGGCAGGGACCATATTTCTGGCAGCATGAGCTTTTTCCCAGGAATTTTATCCCTGGAGGGGCAAGTCCCTGCACCCCAGAGCAGCTGTCCCAGACTGAGCTTTGCCCCGTGCTCTGGAGGGGGAGGGGGAGGCTTTGGTGCCCAGGGTTTGTTTGTCCCTGGGGCTGTTTGGGCAGAGATCCCCAGCTCCTGTCCCTGCTCCCAGCTCGGGTACAGACCAGGCTGATGTGCCACGAGTTTGTGGGGCCTCAGGGCTGGGGGGGTCCGGGCAGAAACACCACAGGAGCCATCGGGGCTGTTCCCATTGCCAGGGGCCTCATAGTGCTGAGCAGCAACACCAGCTACTACCTGAGACCCCTGGGGACCCCCGAGCCCGGCCTCCACCTCATCCACCGAGCAGAGCACCTGCCCCTGCCAGGGGGCACCTGCGGGCACGGCCAGCACCTGGGGAGCACCGTCGCTGGCATTGCCCAGCTCTTCCAGCCGCAGCAGCCACGGGTAAATCCTCACGGG
>NW_024529331.1:0-793 GCF_017590135.1 Pyrgilauda ruficollis
TTTTTTTACCTTCAGACTTCTCCCAGACACTGAAAGCTGAAATTGTGGGAATACACTAGAACTGGTCCTCCAGGTTATCTTTCAGTTTAATTACACATGCTAGCTCCACTAACACCTTCAGGAAAACTTATGCACTGTATACAGAAGAGTGCAGGGGGAGCTACTTCAGAAATGTAGGTATATCCATTAAAAGCATAACTATCACCTGATGTATTGATGGCTACAATACAGGGGAATGTAGTGCTTGCAAGTAGCAAAGTAGCAAAATCTTCTGTCCTTTAATATGCAGGAGACATTTCTTAATCAATGCCCACCTTTGCGATTTCAGAGCTACAGCATGCTTACAACCTCTCATGAGTTCACTTAGTAGATAGGAGCTATGTGGGAAAAAAACCAAACATGTTAAGGATTACAATCTTATGCTGTCAATTCTTCTGTCAGTTACAGAATTGCTTTTTGTACTGCTAAGAAAAAAAAGGAACTTCAGTAAAATGCATGTCTCTTAAATATATTAGTTTAGAAGGATCTAAAAACATGCCAAATGCTGAGCTATCCAGCTTCAGCCCAAAACTTATGGCAGGTGTGCTTAGGTGGGGCTTGATGAATTCCAGCTTGTCCCTGGTGCGCTCAGGCTGCTGAACACCCACCTTGGAAGCCGATGGTTTTCTTGGGTCAGGGCAGGGCTCTGGTGGGGCTCAGTTTAGACAGTTGCAAATCTCTCCTGAACATCACAGCCTTTGGGGTAAAACTGACTCAAGTTCAGCAGCCTTGAATTGTATGGACAGAGTTTTTT
>NW_024529332.1:0-251 GCF_017590135.1 Pyrgilauda ruficollis
TTTGGGGGATTTGGATTTTTTTGGGAGTATTTGGGCAGGATTTTGGGTTTTTTTGGGGAATTTGGGGAGGATTTGGGGACATTTGGGGTTTTTTGGGGACGTTTTGGGTGGAATTTGGGTTTTTAGGTGAAAATTTGGGGTTTTTGGGAGGATTTCGGTTGGATTTTGTTTTTTTTTTTTTTTTTGGGGGGGATTTGGGGGGGGTTTGGGGGGAATTTGGGATTTCCTGGGGGGGATTCGGGGGTTTTTGG
>NW_024529332.1:259-790 GCF_017590135.1 Pyrgilauda ruficollis
GGGCTTTTTGGGAGGATTTGGGGATTTTTTGGGGAGGATTTGCTTTTTTTGGGTTGGATTTGGGTTTTTTGGGGAGGATTTGGGGACGATTTGGGGATTTTTTGGGGTGGATTTGGATTTTTTGGGTTGGATTTGGATTTTTTTGGGGTGGATTTTGTTTTATTTTTTTAGGATTTAGGGAGGACTTGTCAGGATTTGGATTTTTTTGGGTGGAATTTACTTTTTTTGGGTTTTTTTTAGGATGATTCGTGTTTTTTTGGGGGGATTTCAGATTTCGGGGAGGATTTTGGAGCAATTTGGGGAGGATTTGCATCCTGGGGGGATTTTGGGGAGGGGTCCGAGTGGGACCCCCCCTCAATTTTGTGCCCAAATTTCCCAGCTGACGGAGGAGCTGCGGGAGCAGCGGGAAAGGTGAGAATTTGGGAACTTTTGGGGCATTTTGCTGCTTTTTTTTGCCATTTTTCCTTTTTCCCCCCAATTTCCCCCCCTTTTTTTACCTTTTGTCCCCCATTTTTGCCCATTTTCCCCCCA
>NW_024529333.1:0-10782 GCF_017590135.1 Pyrgilauda ruficollis
TGTTGTCTTGTGTCCTATAGCAACACAAAATCAATTGGAGAAAGGACACATCGAACCATTAAACAGCCCTTGGAATTCTCCAGTGTTCGTCATCAAAAAGAAATTATCAGGCCAATGGAGATTGTTGCATGATCTCAGGAAGATCAATGAAGTCATTGAGGACATGGGACCTCTTCAGTTGGGACTTCTGTCAGTTTCCATGATTCCCAGAGACTGGCCACTTGTGATCATCGATCTCAAGGATTGTTTTTTCATTATTCCGCTTCATCCAGATGACGCGCCAAGATTTGCCTTTTCTGTTCCAAGTATCAACAAGGAAACCCGCTGCAGCGATACCATTGGGTTGTACTTCCACAGGGCCTCAAGAACTCGCCGACAATATGCCAATGGTACCTGGCACGAGCTTTGTCACCATCATGGAAGAAATTCCCAAAGGTGAAGATCATTCATTATATGGATGATTTTCTCATTGCAGCATCAACACAACAGGAGCTGCAAAAGGCTCGTGACTGTGTGATTGCAGAGGTGCAAAAGGCAGGCCTGGAAATCAGTGTTTCAAAGATTCAAGAGATCGCACCTTGGAAATACCTAGGGTGGAAGATCTCGGAGAGAACGATAAGACCTCAGAAGATGGAGATCAGCACGAAAGTCAACAATCTGCAGGATTTACAACAGCTTCTAGGGGAAATCAACTGGATGAGACCAATTCTAGGAATCACGAACAGCGACATTCCAGCGTTACTCATCTCTTGAGAGGGGACACAGACATTCTATCTCCCAGGACACTCATGTGAGACGCAAAGAAAGAATTGGGGATAATCACAGTTGCCATTCAGAAATGACAAGCACATTGATTCATTGAATCGTTGCCTTTTGAGTTGGCAGTGTTGGGAGAAAACGCAGTTCCATGGTTTGATCTTCAATGGGATCCATCTCAAAGAGATTCTCTAATAATCATAGAGTGGATTTTCCTACCATACAGGCCTTCAAAAATAATTCTTACAGATTTAGAGATGCTGGCACAGATCATCATCAAGGGAAGAACAAGATTGCTGACAATGACAGGACAGGAATTTTCAATCATTCATTTACCTTTGCAAAAAGATTATCTTGAATGGGCGATGCAGAAATCAAAACACTTGTTAATTGCATTGTTAGCTTGTCCAGGAACTTGCACAATTAATTTTCTGCAGCACAGACTGTTGCAGTCACAGAGCAAAGCCAAGAATAAGTGAAGAACCTCTGGACGGTGTCGGCGTGGCACGTGAAACCATTCCGGACGCAAGGACCAGAGAGCACTGATTCCAGAAGCAGAGAGACGAGCACTCAAACAGAGGAGGAGATCCAGACTGTGAATGACAACTCAGAAGAAACAGAACAATAAAAATAAAAAAAAACTTTGGGGTTTTTTTCTTTGGGATTTTGAGTGAAAGATTGGAGGGTTCACTTTTGAAAGAGGCCAGCAATGAGAATTTATATTCATATCTGGCAAGCATGAAAACATTGTTAGAATGTAGGGAGCATGAATATTTCATCACACACATCAGAGCTCACACAACGCTTCCAGGGTTTTTAGCAGAAGGAAATGCTCGAGCAGACAGATTGACAAGGCCCATTTCACAAACACTTCCAGACATTTTTGAGCAGGCAAAATTGAGTCATGCATTTTTTCATCAGAATGCACAGGCGCTGATGGAATCCTTTCATCTCACGAAAACTCAGGTGAGGGAAATCATTAGTGCTTGTCCAGATTGTCAACTTGTACAGCCACCAGCTTCCACAGGAGCAGTCAATCCGCCAGGACTGCAAAGTCTTCAGCTGTGGCAAGCGGACGTCACAAAATATCCATCATTTGGGAAGCTCAAAAGTGTTCATGTTTCGGTAGACACATTTTCAGGAGCAGTCTTCCGATCTGCACATGCAGGGGAAACAGCAGATCATGCTTGTCGACATTTCCTGCAAGCATTTGCGTCAGTAGGTGTGCCTCAAGAAGTAAAAACAGATAATGGTCCAACATATACAGGCAGGGTGCTTGACAAATTCCTAAAGAAATGGGGTGTCAGACACACATTTGGTATTCCGTATTCACCCACAGGTCAAGCAATCTTTGAGAGAACACATCATACTTTAAAATCTTTGTTAGACAGGCAAAAAAGAGGGAACCAGAGGCGACGCCACACATGAAATTGAACAAAGCATTGTATGTGTTGAATTTTCTAAATAGTTCATCTTCAGAGCCCAATCCACCAATCCTGAGACATTTCTCGAACAGTTCACAGGCAAAGCTAAGGGAAAGTCCTTTGGTTTTGATCAGAAACCCAGAGTCAGAACAAACAGAAGGTCCCTTCAAACTAATCACTTGGGGCAAGGGTTTCGCTTGTGTTTCCACAGGGCAAGGTCCAAAGTGGGTGTCGGCGCGGCACGTGAAACCATTCCGAACAAAAGGACCAGAGAGCACTGATTCCAGAAGCAGAGAGACGAGCACTCAGACAGAGGAGGAGATCCAGACTGTGAAAGACAACTCAGAAGAACCTGAACAATAAAAACAAAAACTTTGGCGGAATTTCTTTTTCAAAATTTTGAGTGAAAAGATGGTGATGTTTGTTCGCAAGGGTGAAGTTATACACTTCACGATGCTCATGTGTTTGATTCCATTGTCAATCGCTGTGAACAGCAGGGCGAATTTACCCATTGATCAGCCAGAGAGAAATGTTTGGGAAGCTTTAGCCCAGGCAGCAAATTTGGATAGCATCTGCCTGACACATTCCAGACCAGGAAAACCATTCTCGGCATGCATGATTGGGTTGCCAGTGAGCGAATGGCCGATTCCAGGACACACTGCAATTGAAATTTCGCAGATCCAGTTAAAGATCCTGTGAACGAGTGTTGTGCTTGTACACATCTTCTTCCTGTGGCTTCTACTGAACCTCAGGAATTGAAGATTTTCGGATCCATGACAATGGACGTGTGCATGCAGTTTGAAATTTCAAGGAAAACAAACAATACCATCAATGTCACTCCAAATCAGGAGTTTTACAGAAATGCACCGGCTTGGTGCAAAAACACCACAACAACAACCAGGGGATCACTCCAGGTTCCAGTGCATTTGCCGAGGGGATTCTTTTTGATTTGTGGAGATAGAATTTGTCACAGCATTCCTTCAAATGCCAAGGGAGGTCCATGCAGCATTGGAAAGATTTCAATGTTATCACCAGACTCAAAGTGGCAGAGAGAGCAAAAACATAAAGAGAAAAGATCTTTGAAACACTATGATGCGAATTGCAGCGATGAAGTGTACACTTGGGACAAGGCAAGGAGAATTGCGACAGCAATTTTCTCACCTCAGACAGCGTCGGGAGTGGCCTTGACTCAACTGGACCGCATGGGTTGTTGGCTGAGCAAACACGCTCGATCAGTCTCTCTTGCACTGACATGTTGCAAGACATGGACAGTGTAAGACAGGCAACTCTGCAGAAGAGAGCGGCAATTGATTATCTGTTGCTAGCTCGTGGTCATAGAGGTCAAGAATTCAAGGGAATGTGCTGTATGAATCTCTCTGATCATTCAAAGATAATTCATGAAAATATACAAAAAATAGAGGACAGCATAAAGAAACTCGGCGAAATCACGGGATCTTGGATTGATGACGTGGTGAAGTTTTTTGACCTTTCTCCTTTATGGCGAGAGATTTTGAAGACAGGGTTTCAGATCTTGATAGTTCTCATTGTCCTATTGATTCTAGTGCCATGCATGTTTTTGTGTGTAAGGCAAATCATGAGTCAAGTTGCAAAGAGGGTGCTTTTGGAGCAAACAGAAGGGGGCGATGTGGGAACTCAACACATCACTCTGGATGTCCAGAGTCGCCAAGAGAACCCCTAGGGGGCTCGGAGACCTTGGAATGTTGCCAAAAGTGTCTGGTGGCTTGACTTTGATCCATCTAAAGAGGAAAAATCTGTGTGTGAGGAAATGAGAGCTTCTTGGGTGTGAATAGTATATTTACAGGATGAAATATAGATTTTAGAAAATCAGGTACAGGGGGGGTCATGAAGACAAGATGGAGGATTCAGGACGTAGTCCGCGGGGAAAGAAGACCCTGTTGAGCTTGACTCTAGTCTGGCACTCTGAAGAGACGTGAGAGGTGTAGAATAAGTGGGAGGCTAGGCACGTACTTGGCGGTGCAGGGCGACCCGCCCACCGGCGTCCCAGCCATCGGTGAAATACCACTACTCTGATAGTTTTTTAAACTTAGCCGGTGAGGCGGGTAAGTGTAGCAAATGTAGCAAACACAGTCAAAAGAATAGAAGGGTCACTTTTGAAAGAGGCTGATAATGAGGATTTGTATTGGTATCTTGTAAGCATGCAGAAAATGCTACAGCAGAGAAAACAAATACTTTATCTCCTACATCAGGGCACGCTCTTCCAGGATTCTTAGCAGAAGGAAATGCATGAGCAGATGAATTGACCATGATCATTTCAAACACCCTGCCAAATATTTTTGAACAGGCAAAACTGAGTCACACATTTTTTCATCAGAACGCACAAGCACTGATGTGCACATCTTGCATTTCCAAAGACCAAGCAAAAGTCATCATAGGTGCTCGCCCTGATGGTCAGCTCATGCAACCTCCTGTCTCCACAGGAGCGGTCAATCAGAGAGGATTGCAGAGTCTGCAGTTGTGGCAGACAGATGTCACAAAATACCCATCTTTTGGGAGACTCAAAAATGTGTCAGTGGACACCTTCTCAGGCACAGTCGTTGCCTCCCCGCACACAGGTGAAACAGCAAACATGCATGTCAGCATTTTTTGCAGGCATTTGCATCACTGGGTGTTCCTCAAGAAATCAAAACAGACAATGACCCAACTTATAGGGGACAGACCCTTGACACATTCTTAAAAAAAAAATGGGGTGTTCATCACAGTTTTGGCACCCCTCATTCTCTACAGGCCAGGCCATCATTGAGAGGACAATCCAGACTTTGAGATCCCTTTTGGATAAACAGAAAAAGGGGGAGGCGGAGGCCACACCTCAGATGCTCTGAATCTTTTAAACTTCTTGAACAGCTCCTTCACAGAACCCACTCCACCAATTGTCAGGCATTTTTTTGAACAGTACCCAGGTGAAACAAAGGGAAAATCCTTTGGTTTTGATCAGAAACCTAGATCCAGGGCAGATCCAAGGTCCATTCCAAATAATAACCTGGGGCAAAGGGTATACTTGTGTCTCCACAGGTGCAGGACCAAAGTGGATTCCAGCAAAACATGTGAAACCCTATTGAGTCCAGAAACAAGCAGGAGACAACCCCGGGAACAGAGAACCAAGCATGCAGACATGAACCAGCATCAAGACTGCAGTTGACGTTACAGACATGAGTCATCTTTGCATCTCTCGTGCAAAGATTGTGGACTGGGTTTTGTGAGGGAGGGTTGTGTTGAGGTTTGGGGATTTTCCTGAGAGATAAGCATGAAGCTCCATCAGCTATTGTGCTTCTGCTTTATCATCTCACTGGCTGCCTTAGGCAACGTGGCCTTGCCTGTGAGTCAACCAAGGGAAAATGTCTGGGAAACTCTGGACAATGTGTCGGGTCTGGACAACATTTGCTTGACTCACTCAAGGCTGAGGAAGCCATTCTCAACATGTTTGGTCAGTTTACTGGTAGACAAATGACCAGTTCCTGAAAATATCCCTTCAAACCTGTCATGGTTTGTGGAAGGGGTTAACAGTAGGCCTGTTAGCTAAAGGAGCAAGAAGAGGCTGAGAAGCAAGAAGAAGCTGATAAGGAGCTCTCTCCAAGGCTGTTACCAAGAAGACTGAGAGAAGAGAGGAATTAAAGAAAGATAAGGTGAGAACTTTGCAGCTGGACAAAGTATTTTTAGAAAGTTAGCTGAAGTCACTGTTACTTTTCACCAATGCTGTTATGTTGATTTCTTGTGGCCAGTAGTTGGGGTAGAAGTATAAACAATTAGAAAGTGTATAAAAGGTCAGCCCTTTTAGATAATAAAGAGTTGCCATCTGAGACTGCTTGTGGTCTCTGCTTTGTGTTGTGACCGCCTCAACAACAACATCTGGTGACCACCAAGTAGAACAACAGCTTTAACAACATACTTGGTCTGGACCCATGTGGAGTCCTAGCGACTGGCAACCTTGACCCACTGGGGAGTAGTGGAGGAGGCAGCGTTGGTGCAGCTGAGAGTGGCGGGTGGAAGCCACAGGAAGGTCCAGACCTGATTTTCTCCTATCTCCTAGATACCTGGAAGCAGGTGAGCCACCAACTAGTAATAATGGGAAATAACCTATCTAATGAGGAAGAGGCTGTTTTGGCTACATGGAAAGCTTTGCTAAGAAATAAGGGAATTAATACTTCAGACTATGCCCTTCGTAGTATATTGCTGTGGGCTAAATCACAGGGTTTTGGCACCGCTCCTGACACAGCATTTAGTGTTAAAGCATGGAAAAAAGTCAGGGACAGATTGTGAGAAGTCATCTGAGCAGGAGATAAAACTGTTGCCAATCTAGCTGTTACTTGGGGATAGCTATTTGAGGCATTAAAGGAATGGAAAACAGAGTGAGAACAAGCAGAGCGCAACACAGATGAAGAACCAGGGTCGATAACAGAGACTGATGTGGGGGATGAGTCAGATGAGGCCTCTGATGGGGAACTTGTTGAATCCATCCTTGAAGAAGGTACAGGTGCCATGGAAGATACCAGTCAGGCTGCCAAAGCTTCCAGGAAAGCCGTCAGAGCTTCTAGGCTGGCTGCCAAAGCTTCCGGGAAAGCTGCTGGAGCTTCTGGGCTGGATACCAAACTTCCAGGAGACCTGCCAACAACTTCTGGGCAGACTGCCGAAGTATCTCCTTATCAGACTCCTAAACCTCTTTATCTCACACCTGCACAGCGGCTCACGATGATGCCTGTATACACTACACCGCTGTGTAAGTTAGCTGAAGTGTCTTTAGCAGAGAGAGAAACTGTCGTGGTTTGACCAGGAAGTGAGTTTCTGGGAAAGTTATGGTCAAACCAATCAGTGGCCAGATTTGAAAATTGGCACCTGGTGTGGTCACTGGGGAGGGGAATCACAAGATCCGACTTTCTGACCATTTCTAGGCTGCATCCGAGTAAGGAACCTCTGGAGCCGTGTTTGTTCTCCTTTCTGCGAGGGGCTCTGCAGAGGATTACAAATGCCATCTCCATCTTTAAACAAAAAGGGGGACATGTGGATGCTACCTTGGTGAGCCACGGTAGGGGCAAGTGGCTGCAAACAGAGGCCATTTTCCAGGGGAAAAAGAAGTCATTTCCCAGGGTCTGGGCATCAGATGAAAGGTGGAGTCTGGGGCTCTGAGGACTTGCAGGGGCCTAGTTTCTGGCAGCTTTAGTTTTGGAGAAATCCAGCAAAATTTGCAGATTTCTAGCCTGGCAGGCCACAGTCAGCCAGGGGGAGTGGCCGCAAACAGAGGCCATTTTCCAAGTGAAAAAGAAGTCATTTCCCCAGCCTGGTCAGAAAAAGAGAAAACTAGTTTAGTTTCTGACAGTTGGCTTGTTGTGGGAACTCAGCACATCACTCCAGATGTCCAGAGTTACCGAGAGAACCCTTGTGGGGCTCGGAGACCTTGGAATGTTGCCAGAAGTGTCTGGTGGCTTGACTTTGACCCTTCTAGGGATGTGCCATCTGTGTATGGGGAAATGAGAAACCTTAGGGTTTGAATGGTGCAGGAATGATATATCTACAGGGTGAAACATAGATTTTAGAGTTTTGGTACAGGGGGGTTATGGAGACAAGATGGAGGATTCAGGGCGTGTTCCCAGGTTCTTCTTTCTTCTTCTTCTCATCCATTTACTGTGGTGATGTTGGCACTCGTGGATTGGTTCATGGTGAAGGTGCACTTGTCAATAAGGATGAAAGGTATTGGGAATAAAAGATAAATACGTTCTACGTAATTTTCACTACAAAAGACACAGCCGCCACGTGGGCGGGGGAGAGTGCATGGGCTGCCTTGCTGACCAGACCTCGGCTGGGCAGACAGAAAACTTTGTAGATAAGAAATAATAAATAAAATTGAAGACCGAAAACGCGAGAGTCCAGATCCATCCTTTGAAGCGCGGTCTGCCCAGAACCACCTTACCCGTATCAGGACAGAGACAAGTAACAGCAAACCCTGATACCTCATTCTCTCACCTATTGCCTTAGGCAATGAGGCAGATTTGCCCATGATCCAACCAAAAGAAAATGTTTGGGAAACTTTGGCTAATACAGTGAGTTTGGTCAGCATCTGCTTGACACATTCAAGGCTGAAAAAACCATTTTCAACATTCTTGGTAGGCTTGCCAGTGAATGAATGGCTGATTCCAAAGAACATTCCTCCAAAGGTTTCGCAGGTCATTTCAAATCCTGTGGACGGATGGCATGGACACAGTTTCTTCCTGTGGCTCCTTTTGAACCTCATGAGCAGGAAATTCTTGGTTCGATGAAAATGAATTTTTGTATACAGTTTGGTCCTTCAGGAGTGACACAATCAAAGAACAAAACAGTAGATGTCAACCCAAATCATCTCATTTAATAGAAATGCATCTGCCTCGTGTAATTACACCAAGGTGTCAGACAAACCATCCCTCCAAGTTCCAGCGCAATTGCCACGAGGCATATTTTTTATCTGTGGGGACAGAATTTGGCCTGCTATCCCTGCAAATGTCAAAGGTGGTCCATGCAGCATTGGAAAGCTTTCATTGTTAACACCCAATTTGAAAATTTTAAAAGAACAAAAACATAAAGGGAAAAGATCAATCAAACAACATGATCCAAATGTGATGACAATGTTCACATGTGGAACAAGGCTCAGAGGATTTTGGCTGCAATCTTTTCACCACAAGGTAGCATTAGGAGTAGCTTTGACCCAATTGGATCAAATGGATTGTTGGCTGAGCAAGCACGCTCGTGCTGTCTCTCTTGCACTGAGTGACATGGTAACAGTGTAAGGCGAACAACTCTCCAAAACAGAGCAGCAATTGATTATCTATTGCTGGCACATGGGCACGGGTGTGGAGGGTTTGAGGGAATGTGCTGCATGAACCTGTCGGATCATTCAAAATCTATCCATGAAAAGAAAAAACAATTACAAGAAGGTATAACCAAACTTGGAGAAGTTACTGGATCTTGCTTGGATGGTGTGTTTCATTTCTTCAATCTCTCTTCATTGTGGAGGGAACTTTTAAAAGTAGGCTTTTATACTTTAGTAGGACTTGTGATTCCTCTGCTCTTCGTGCCATGCATTTTTCAGTGGATGCTGCAAGCCTTGAATAAGGCAGCCAAAGACGTGGGTTTGGTGCAAAGAGAAGGGGAAGATGTCAGAACCCAGGACACCCTCCCTGGCAGGGAGCTGGGGAGTCCTGGCAGGAAGCCAAAGACTCTTGAGATTTCGATCCTAACCCATGGAACAAATTACCAACTTTGTATGCAGAATCACAAGTCACACAAGTTTAAGTAGAGTGATAATCAATTAATCAGCAGGTGAAAAGTGGAATTTTGGGGATTTTACTATAGGGGTCTACGAGGCAAGATGGAGGGATCTAGACATTATCCTGTCCTTCTTCCTTCTTTTTCCTAGCCTCCATCTTCTTGGTGATGCTGGCATACTTGGGAGTGATTTAGAATAGTAGACAGTCTAACATAGGTGATAGGTATTGGAAAATAATGATAAATAAAGTATACATAGTTCATAGTATAAAATGTGGACACCAGCCCCGGGGCAGGCAGTGTGCCCTTGACAGACCTGCAGAGCAGACATCAGATTCCCTCTGAAGTCATCAATAAGATCACTGTGATGTTTCCACCAACGAGCAAGAAGGAAACACAAGGTTTCCCAGGTGCCATAGGTTTTTGGAGAACGCACATTCCTGAGTACAGCCAGATTTTAAGCCCCCTGTACCTGAGTATCCACAAGAAGAACAATTCCCACCGGGGCCCTGAACAGCAACAGGCTTTTGCCCAGGTCAAGCAGAAGATCGCTCATGCAGTAGCCCTTGGCCCAGTCAGGACAGGACCAGAGGTGAAGAACGTGGTCTCCTCTGCAGCCGGACACAATGGTGTGTCCTGGAGCCTGTGGCAGAAGGTGCCTGGGGAGACTCAAGGCCAACCACTGGGATTCTGGAGCTGCAGTTACAGAGGGTTGCAAGCCAACTACACTCCCACAGAGAAGGAAATCTTGGCCACCTATCAAGGAGTCCAAGTTGCCTCAGAGGTGATTGGCACGGAAGCACAACTCCTCCTGGTGCCCTGACTACCAGCGCTGCAGTTGATGTTTAAAGGAAAGGTTCCCATTACCCACCACGCCACAGACACCACATGGAGCAAGTGGATTGCCCTCATCACACAGCACGCCCATACTGGAAACCTGAATCGCCCTGGAATTTTGGCAATAATTACAAACTGGCCGGAAGGTGAAAACTTTGGTCTCACTGACAAAGAAGAACAAGAACAAGTGCTACGGGCTGAAGAAACTCCACCCTACAACCAGCTACCAGCAGAATAAACACGCTTCGCTCTTTTCACTGATGGTTCATGTTGCATCATAGGGATGAACCAGAATTAGAAAGCAGCCATATGTGAATCATGATTTTAAAGGGTTAAGATTTTAGCTGAGGGTCAGAACCAATATCGAAGTGAAATACACCAACAATAGGTTAATGATTATTAGATGCTTAAGCTAAAGCTAATTGTTATATTATGAGCTCATTTGTAGAAGGAAGTGGAGCAAGTGAACCATTATAGGAACATATTGAAACCAGTA
>NW_024529333.1:11627-18838 GCF_017590135.1 Pyrgilauda ruficollis
CACCTGGAACCGACTGCCCCAGGGGTGGAAGCACAGCCCCACCATCTGCCCTGGACTGATCCAGGCTGCCCTGGAAAAGGGTGAAGCTCCAGAACACCTGCAGTACATCAGTGACATCATTGTGTGGGGGAACACAGCAATGGAAGTGTTTGAGAAAGGAGAGAGGATCATCTAGATTCTGCTGGAAGTTGGCTTCGCATTCAAGAAGAGCAAAGTCAAAAAACCTGCTTGAGAGATCCAGTTCCTGGGAGTAAAGTGGCAAGACAGACAGCATCAGATTCCCTCTGAAGTCATCAATAAGATCACTGTGATGTTTCCACCAACGAGCAAGAAGGAAACACAAGGTTTCCCAGGTGCCATAGGTTTTTGGAGAACGCACATTCCTGAGTACAGCCAGATTTTAAGCCCCCTGTACCTGAGTATCCACAAGAAGAACAATTCCCACCGGGGCCCTGAACAGCAACAGGCTTTTGCCCAGGTCAAGCAGAAGATCGCTCATGCAGTAGCCCTTGGCCCAGTCAGGACAGGACCAGAGGTGAAGAACGTGGTCTCCTCTGCAGCCGGACACAATGGTGTGTCCTGGAGCCTGTGGCAGAAGGTGCCTGGGGAGACTCAAGGCCGACCACTGGGATTGTGGAGCTGAAGTTACAGAGGGTTGGAAGCCAACTACACTCCCACAGAGAAGGAAATCTTGGCCACCTATCAAGGAGTCCAAGTTGCCTCAGAGGTGATTGGCACGGAAGCACAACTCCTCCTGGCGCCCTGACTACCCGTGCTGGGGTGGATGTTCAAAGGAAAGGTTCCCATTACCCACCACGCCACAGACACCACATGGAGCAAGTGGATTGCCCTCATCACACAGCACGCCCATACTGGAAACCTGAATCGCCCTGGAATTTTGGCAATAATTACAAACTGGCCGGAAGGTGAAAACTTTGGTCTCACTGACAAAGAAGAACAAGAACAAGTGCTACGGGCTGAAGAAACTCCACCCTACAACCAGCTACCAGCAGAATAAACACGCTTCGCTCTTTTCACTGATGGTTCATGTTGCATCATAGGGATGAACCAGAATTAGAAAGCAGCCATATGTGAATCATGATTTTAAAGGGTTAAGATTTTAGCTGAGGGTCAGAACCAATATCGAAGTGAAATACACCAACAATAGGTTAATGATTATTAGATGCTTAAGCTAAAGCTAATTGTTATATTATGAGCTCATTTGTAGAAGGAAGTGGAGCAAGTGAACCATTATAGGAACATATTGAAACCAGTAGAACAATGCTCAGCACCTGGACTCCATGTTAATCCATCACCAAGCAGGTGGCCTTGGATCCTGCCAGAAGGTCACAGAGACCTGACAAAGACCTTCCTGGCTTCATCCCTGGGAGCACTGACCCAATTTGAGACCACCAACCCAATTCAAGAGAAGAATTGTGCACGCATAAAAGACTAATAACCTCATTTTAATACACAGTGGAGATGGGAGGTGCTGGGGTTGTGAAAGCGGAGAGGGTCTCAATCGGAGATCTGGCTGAGTAACAACACTCACACCAATGTGGCTACATGCTGTTCTCACTTTATTCAGCAACTTTGGCATATTTATCTTTCTCTATACACTGCCTCAAGCCACTAATGCTTAAAGGTCATTGGTTAAGTAGCTATATTCACACATACGTGTTAATTACTGATTGGTTGTCATGCTATAAGCATCTTTAGCTAAGGTGTGCCAAGTTAGCAGTTCTCACGACGTGCTTGGCAGCTGGTCTCAGCACAATGCTCATTGTTCCTTGATGTATCTATTCGAGGCCAGTACATGGTCTATCTTGTTCCGAGGACAGTACATGGTCTTCAAAGTATCTCTGTAATCTGCAGGCCAGGGTTGTCCAATTGCCGTAGGAGAATATCATGGCATTGTTCAGCTAAGAATCCTTCTACATGTGAATATGTGTTATTTTGGGAAATAAATAGAAGGAAAAAATCCTTGTACAGCGTGGTCACGCATTTTGGGAATGACCCCCCGTGCTGTCCACCAGCGTAATAAACATATCACTTTCTAACTTTGACTAGTTAGACAGTCCTTACCCGTGATTTTCAGTTGTAACGATTCACCATGATGCCCCTCCACCAACGAGCAAGAAGGAAACACAAGGTTTCCCAGGTGCCATAGGTTTTTGGAGAACGCACATTCCTGAGTACAGCCAGATTTTAAGCCCCCTGTACCTGAGTATCCACAAGAAGAACAATTCCCACCGGGGCCCTGAACAGCAACAGGCTTTTGCCCAGGTCAAGCAGAAGATCGCTCATGCAGTAACCCTTGGCCCAGTCAGGACAGGACCAGAGGTGAAGAACGTGGTCTCCTCTGCAGCCGGACACAATGGTGTGTCCTGGAGCCTGTGGCAGAAGGTGCCTGGGGAGACTCAAGGCCAACCACTGGGATTCTGGAGCTGCAGTTACAGAGGGTTGCAAGCCAACTACACTCCCACAGAGAAGGAAATCTTGGCCACCTATCAAGGAGTCCAAGTTGCCTCAGAGGTGATTGGCACGGAAGCACAACTCCTCCTGGTGCCCTGACTACCAGCGCTGCAGTTGATGTTTAAAGGAAAGGTTCCCATTACCCACCACGCCACAGACACCACATGGAGCAAGTGGATTGCCCTCATCACACAGCACGCCCATACTGGAAACCTGAATCGCCCTGGAATTTTGGCAATAATTACAAACTGGCCGGAAGGTGAAAACTTTGGTCTCACTGACAAAGAAGAACAAGAACAAGTGCTACGGGCTGAAGAAACTCCACCCTACAACCAGCTACCAGCAGAAGAAACACGCTTCGCTCTTTTCACTGATGGTTCATGTTGCATCATAGGGATGAACCAGAATTAGAAAGCAGCCATATGTGAATCATGATTTTAAAGGGTTAAGATTTTAGCTGAGGGTCAGAACCAATATCGAAGTGAAATACACCAACAATAGGTTAATGATTATTAGATGCTTAAGCTAAAGCTAATTGTTATATTATGAGCTCATTTGTAGAAGGAAGTGGAGCAAGTGAACCATTATAGGAACATATTGAAACCAGTAGAACAATGCTCAGCACCTGGACTCCATGTTAATCCATCACCAAGCAGGTGGCCTTGGATCCTGCCAGAAGGTCACAGAGACCTGACAAAGACCTTCCTGGCTTCATCCCTGGGAGCACTGACCCAATTTGAGACCACCAACCCAATTCAAGAGAAGAATTGTGCACGCGGACTAATAACCTCATTTTAATACAAAACAGGGATGGGAGGTGCTGGGGTTATGCATATGTATTATTTTGGGAAATAAATAGAAGGCAAACAGCCTTGTGTGTGGTCACACATTTTGGTGATGACCCCTCCCTTGCCACCTGCCCATGTAATAAACATAAAACTTTCTAACTTTATCTAGTTAGAAAGTCTTTTTCTGTGATCCCCAGTTTTAACTATTCAATTAGCAAGCCAGCCAGGATGAGACTCTGCTGGGTTGTGAGACCAGCTCGGGTCATGGACCCCCTCGGGGTGCTCCCAGGATATTCCTGGAAGAGTGGGCTCTGCTGCCCAGACTCTATCCAGCAGCAGACAAGGACCCCTGACTACTAAAACTCCAGACAAAATGGTATGTTTAAAAATTAAAACTGTTTTAAATAGTGACCTGTAAGGCATGGTCAGGAAAGGCCGTTTGGTAAGTCGTGGGAGACTTCCCACGTGCAACATGTGCCTCTGTCGTGTGCTTGCAAGCTGAGGTTGCAGTTGAAATCTGGTTCACCTGGTTGCCAGCAGAAAGAGATGTTGAACTGTTGTACCAAGCTTGGGCTTTTGTTATTGACAGTAAGGAACTTTGTCATTTGATTTGCCGTAGAGGGCTTGGCTTGCCACCAACTGGGGCTAGCAGTCATAAGGGCAAATCCTGGTCTAAAGTTGTTATGCTGTTGTGAATGTGTCCTGACTGTGAGAACGACTGTGAAAGTGTTTGTTGAGACATCCTGTTAGCGTGATGCCAAGTGGGAGTTTGGACCTGTGGTTCCATTTTCAGGTGAGTGAAACAGCCGGAGAAAAACAAAGTGAGTGGGGTGCATGATCCTTAATAAATCCCCTCTCCACTGTGACTCTGTGTGTGTGTGTGTGTGTGTGTGTGTGTGTGTGTGTGTTTTGGTTAGAGGGGACGGAATTTACTGTAACACCCCATGTTCGTGTTTAAAGGTTCAGACTCTGAGAAATTACAGGGGCGGCTGTTCAGGTGCTTATGTTTGTGGAATTTGAAATATAGAGGTTAAGTGCTTTAGTGTAGCGTGCATATTGTTAGATTGCATGAAGAGTTTCCCATGGGAATAATAAGATTGTGATGTTCTAATTGTTTTAAGAACTGTGGTGTGTTTTTTGAAGCAACACTGCCGTCTGGTGTCAAAAGTGATAAGTGTAGCACAAGTTGCAGTGTGAAGTGTAAAACTGTTTGTTTTTCTGAAAGAGTTCATTAATTTTTGAGAACTGAGGCACGAAGAGCGGGACCCACAGAGAGTGGGTCTGACATCACCACCCACCCCTCCCGTCAGTCGGTGCAGGCTCAGTCCGTGCCAGGGACGGTGCTCCCGGCACAGCCCCAAGCCAACCCGCTGCCCCACCTTCCTCTGCCCAGGTCCTTCCTCCACCGCAGCGGCAGCCGTGCCTCGCTGGCTGTCAGAGTGGTCAAGCATCGCCGTGCTCGGGGAGCCATCATCTCCCCACCCCACCCCGTGCCCACCAAGCGGAGGCTTTCAGAACATCCAAACCGCGGCAGTCTCTGCCGGGGCCGCTGCGAGAAGCGGCTCACAGCCGATCCCTGCAGCAACAGCTCTACCTTCTGCAACAACAGCACCATTACAACAAATTCCTAAAGGCTGCAAGATAATTGTAATTAAAGACCCTCCTACTCAAGCACAGTCAATCCAAGCCCTCAAAGTCTCTCTTCCAGAAGAAGAGCAAGATACAATCATCATATTCCCAGGCAAATGGGACGTGTCGGAACAAGACACAACACACACCACACAGGAGACTAGAGCTCAAGGAAGGGATGACCCAGAACAACAACTCCCACAAGCCCAGGACATCAGCAACAAAAATACTGTATCCATCACAGCTGGACAAGGCATTTCTATGTCATCCCAAGACCCACCAGGCTGATGGACCACATCAGGCTGCACTTCAGCTTTTTACATGCCTCCTCCAAAGGCCTGGATTTCAGGGCGACGATCCAGTTCCTCCTCCTGCCCACAGCTTTTCTCATTTTCTAAAGACTTTGTAAGGCAGCTCTTTCTCCAGCTTCAGGAATGTGCTCATCAATTTCTATCACAACGCCATGCATGCTCCCTTCAATCCTCCTTATCAGAGCCGGAAGGCAGCTCCCTTTTTACATCAACCTCATCTACAGCAACACACACAGTGGATTCAACCATTGCTTCTTCATTTCCCCGATACCCACAACCACAAACCCCTCTCATCACACCTCCAACAGAAGGGGGAGGGGTGCCTGGGATGCATGCAACCTTCAGGCCAGAAGAAGGTGCATACAGGCGAATTATAAATCCACCGGATTCTGGCATGGATTTGGTCTTAATTCCCAGAAATATTCCAAGAGTGCATCGCCAATGAATTGGGCAAATGTCAGGACGACAGCACTGCAAGACAGAGGTCATGAAATACTAGATACAGACAGCATTGCAATGCCAGTGAGGTACAGAAGAAGAAATGAAAACCCTAGATGAGAACCTTTGGACCACAGAATCTCAAAAGACTTATTAGCAGCTGCAAGAAAAGAAGGACTTGGCTCACCATATTTCAAGCAGCTTTTGAGAGGCATTTTCAACAATTACGACTTGGTGCCTTTCACTGTAGGTACATTGCCTTGGCAATTTTTACCGATTCACAACTCCTGCTGTGGGATGCAAGATGGCAAAGGGCACTCAGTCAGCTCAGAAACAGACATGCAGGAGGGCCACAAGTCTCACACTGGCTCAATTAGCAGGAGATGAACCCCATGACAAAGCTGAAGATCAGTCAGCAGAATTGCCTCCAGATGTGACTGCAGACAGCCCAAAGGGCAATTTTGCACATTCAACCAATTGGAACTCCAGAAGGCATTTACACAGAAGTGAAGCAAGGTGTCTCTGAGTCTTTCACTTCATTCATCAATCGTCTCATACAAGCAGTGGACAGAGAAGTAACTGAGGAAGCAGTGAAACCACATCTACTTGGAAGCCTTGCATTTGCCAATGCTAATCCGGAATGCAAAGGAGTCACCAATGCAATGTCAGAACAACGCTCTCTGCCAGAGATGGTGGAAGTGTGCAGCAAGATGGGAACACCTCAACACGTTGTGTCCATCTGGGGAGAAGAGATGGAGAAAAGCATCAAAGCACAAAATGAGAACTACAAAGAAGTTCTCTCAATGTTCCAAAAGAACAACAACTCAGAAGGACAATGCTACAAGTGCGGGGCTTGTACAACCACCTGCATCCACAGGAGCAGTCTGTCCAAGAGGATTGCAGAGTTTCCAGTTGTGGCAAGCTGATGTCACAAAATATCTATCTTTTGGAAAACTCAAAAACATTCATGTTTCGGTTGACACTTTTTCAGGAGCAATTTTTGCATCACTGCACGCAGGAGAAACCTCACAACATGCCTGTCAACATTTTTTGCAAGCATTTGCATCATTAGGGGTGCCACAAGAAATACAAACAGATAATGGTCCAACTTATAGGGGGAAAGTGCTTGACAGGTTTCTGAAAAAGTGGGGTGTCAAACACACCTTTGGTAGTCCCCACTCTCCCACAAGTCAAGTGATCATTGAAAGAACACATCACACCCTGAAATCCCTTTTGGACAAACAGAAAAGTGGGAGGCAGAACCAACACCTCACATGTGGTTGGACAAAGCTTCATACGTATTGAATTTTCCAAACGGATCTTTTTCAGAGCCCACTCCACCAATCATTAGACACTTTTCAAATAGTACACAGACAAAACTAAGGGAGAATCCTTTAGTTTTGATCTGGAACCCAGAGACAGGACACATTGAAGGTCCTTTCAAATTAATAACTTGGGGCAAGGGTTTTGCTTGTGTCTCCACAGGGCAAGGACCAAAGTGAATGTCGGCAAGACACGTGAAGCCCTACTGGACCCAGATGCAAGCTGTCGTGGGGTGACAGCCTTTATC
>NW_024529334.1:0-790 GCF_017590135.1 Pyrgilauda ruficollis
CAACTCAAGAACCCCCAAAACCCCAAAGCACAACTCAGGAACCCCAAAATCATCTCAGGAACCCCAAAATCCCAACTCGGGAACCCCAAAAACCCAACTCGGGAACCCCAAAATCATCTCAGGAACCCCAAAAACCCAACTCGGGAACCCCAAAATCATCTCAGGAACCCCAAAAACCCAACTCGGGAACCCCAAAATCATCTCAGGAACCCCAAAAACCCAACTCGGGAACCCCAAAATCATCTCAGGAACCCCAAAAACCCAACTCGGGAACCCCAAAATCATCTCAGGAACCCCAAAAACCCAACTCGGGAACCCCAAAATCATCTCAGGAACCCCAAAAACCCAACTCGGGAACCCCAAAATCATCTCAGGAACCCCAAAAACCCAACTCGGGAACCCCAAAAACCCCCAAACCCAACTCGGGAACTCCAAATCATCTCAGGAACCCCAAAAACCCCCAAAATCCCCCCCAAAATCCCCCCCAGATCCGGCCCTGGGAACCCCAAACCCCCTCGGGCACCTCATAAGGGTGGGGGCCTCTGGGGGACCCCAAAATCCTCCTCAGCCACCCCAAAATCACCTCGGGAACCCCAAAAACCCCAAAACCCAACGCAGGAGGCTGAAAATCCCAAAAGTCTCCCCAAAATCCCACTTGGGACTCCCCCAAAAATCCTGAGAGCTCCAAAATCCCCCAAGGACCCCCCAAAAATCCCCTCTGGAACCCCAACCCCACCCCAGGACCCCCCAATCCCACCGGGGACCCCCAAAATTCCCCCTCGAACTCCCG
>NW_024529335.1:0-790 GCF_017590135.1 Pyrgilauda ruficollis
CCCAGTCTCTCCCAGTTTCTCTCTCGCCTCTTTCCCGCCGCCTTCACTTCCGCCCTCCCCGCCGCTTTCCCTGACGTCACTTCCGCTTTCCGCCCAAACCCAACATGGCGGCGGGGGCGAACACCGCCCCCGGAGTGGGCGTGGCCATCCCTGAGCTCTCCATATAAGGTTATGCCCATATAAGGCACGAATGGGCGTGGTCATGCTGTATATGGATTGATTGACGTTCCGGCGCGGTGGGCGTGGCCTCGGCCCCGGTTTTGGGGCGTTTTGGGGTCACAAAGTCCTGGGGGCACCCGAGACCCCCCCGAGTGTCCCCAAAATCCCAAAACAACCCCAAAATCCCCCAAAAAATCCCAAAAAGATCCCAAAACCACCCCAAAAAATTCCAAAATTAAAATAAATTAAAAAAAAAAAAATTCCCAAAAATCCCTAAAAATCCACCCAAAAATCCCCGAAATCTCAAAAAAAACCCAAAAAAAACCAAAAAAACCAAAACCAACAAAAATCCCCGAAATCCTTCAAATCCCCACGAAAATCCCCAAAATAGCCAAAACCAACAAAAATCCCCGGAATCCTTCAAATCCCCACGAAAAGCCCCAAAATGAAAAAAAATCCCCCAAAAATCCCCCCAAAAAACTCTCAAAAATACAAAAAATCCCCAAAAATTACCCCAGAAAATCAATAAAAATCCCCAAAAAAACCCAAAATACCTCCCAATAAATTAAAAAAAAAATCCCCAAAAACCTCAAACCCCCCCACTCAAAAAATCCCCCAAAATCCAAAAAAA
>NW_024529336.1:0-789 GCF_017590135.1 Pyrgilauda ruficollis
CTCCTCTTCCTCCTCTTCCTCCTCTTCACCGCGCCAGGTACGGGGTTGGATGAGGGGCTGGGGTGGGGACGCGGCTTCGGGGACAGCTGGGGACCTTGGGGTGAACCCGCCCTGTCCCCACAAGGTGCCACCACTGGGTGCCTCCCCACCGGAGCCGGAGGGGACAGACTGCCCCCCGTGGAGTCCCAAAAAAATGGAAGTGAGGGAAAAATTCACCCCGGAGGGATTTGGGGCAGGAAAATTCAAAATGCTGGTCCTGCCCCTCTTCACGCCAAGGGCTCCAGAAAGGGCCGAGTTGTTTCAATTTTATTTTTAACATTTGAGTGACAATTCCAGGCGTTTTGAACGTGTCTGGAATTCCAGGTGGGATGAGACCTGGGGAAGGACGAGCCGCCCAACTCCCCCATCCCCAATTTTTTTGGCAGCCTGGGCAGAAGAACCCCCACCCTTGGAGGTGACCGGAGCCGTGGGCAGGGTGGCCTTTCTGAACCCCCGCAGCCCCCAAAATCCCTTAAAATACTCCCAAATCCACTGGTGCTGGGAAAACCAGCTGAGAATCGCCAGCAGGAAACGGGGGGAGGAGCCCACGTACCCCCCGAGCCACTTTCGGGGCCGCCTGGAGCTCCTGGACAACAGCACCCTCAAAATGAGCCCCCTGGGCCTCGGGGACAGCGGCGAGTACCACCTGTACCTGGAGGAGACACGGGCAGGGAGAGCATCCAGAAGGTCCAGCTGCAGGTCTACGGTGAGTTTGGGGACAGGGAATTGTCCCACAGCCCCACGGGGGGG
>NW_024529337.1:0-789 GCF_017590135.1 Pyrgilauda ruficollis
TTTTTTTTCTTTTAAAATGTATGCATTTAGTATGATTATTTTTGGTGTCAAACTTAGGAAGTTACTAGCTAAACATCTGTAATAAAAGCATGCTATTGTGCTACAAGTAGGGTTTATTTTTAACAGTAGTCTCTTAGGGTTGGAGTAGCTGGGGTTTGCCTAGATAGATTGGTTCAGCTATAAGTGGGTAGGTAAAAAAATCAGAAAATTGTCTTTAAATATGAGCAAGAATTGCCCGTTCCTCCTCACAGTTTGGCAGGAAAGGACTGGATGAAAACATCAGGAAGTAGACATTGGAAGGGAGGGCCAGTGTTTAGACCAGAGTGGGTCAGCTGCCTTTTATCAAAGTGCCCCGGTGCATCGTGGTCTCACCCCTTGCATCTGCTGTATGTGGGGCACACAGGGGAAATATGGGGGAGGAGGGGAAAGGAGACAATCTGTAGACCACTTCTGTGGCCCACAGCAGTCACTATCTCTACCCGCATCGGAAGCAAAGAAGGTGATGAGCACCAAGTCAGGTGAATTCCTTTCACATCTGGATGCCAGTGGGAATAAAGTAACTCTGAGAGCTTCTTTCTGTCCCTTTGTTCCTGTGATTGCTGTGGAGTCTGGAAGGGTGAACTTTGAGTCATTAAACAGAGGTTATACTGTGTTTGAGAACACAATGTTACATAGGGAAAAAGAGCTCCATATTTTTGTAACCTCTATGAAATTTTGACTAAGTCAGGGCAATTGTTCAGTTATTCATATTCATAATTTTATGATGAAATACACATGAATATAATAGCA
>NW_024529338.1:0-789 GCF_017590135.1 Pyrgilauda ruficollis
TAGTAGTCCTCAAAATTCTTCTCCAGCAGGAACGGAACATCTTTGTCGATCGAGCAGCGCACCTCGCCGTTCGCCCCCGAGTCACGGTCCTGCACATGCAGCAGGGCTACCACTGTCCCTGATGGGGCATCCTCAGAGACCTCACTCAGGACCGACGAGACTGTGAGTTCGGGGGCATTATCGTTGACGTCTAACACAGTGAGTATGACTTTTACTATATCGGAAAGGTCCCCGCCATCTCGAACCTGTATCTCCAGTTCATAGGATTCGACGTCCTCGAAGTCTAGGTTATGGGTCAGTGTAATCGCTCCCGTGTCGGCATCTAGATGAAAAATCTGGGAGGCTTTCCCTGTGATTTTCTTAAACGAGTATTTCACATGACCATTCAGCCCCTCGTCGGAGTCCGTGGCCGTGACAGTGACGAGGACAGAGCCCACGGGCACGTCCTCGGGCACACGCACCGTGTACTCCGCCTGGCTGAACACGGGCGCGTTGTCGTTCGCGTCCAGCACCGTCACGCGGATCCGAGCCGTGCCCGTCCGTGCCGGATCGCCGCCGTCGCTCGCCCTCAGCACCAGCTCGTGAAACGCCGCCTCCTCCCGGTCCAGCGCCTTGGCCAGCACCAGCTCGGGACGCTGATCGCCGCCTGGACCCGCCTGCACGGCCAGCGAGAAGTGCTCGTCGCCGCTCAGCTCGTAGCTCTGCAGGGAATTACGGCCCGAATCCAGATCATAAGCGTCTGGAAGGTGAAACCGCGACCCAAGGGCTGTCGTTTCGATCATTCTCAGC
>NW_024529339.1:0-789 GCF_017590135.1 Pyrgilauda ruficollis
TCGCAGGCAAGTGCAATGTGGACAGAGGGGCTGCTCCCCTGCCTCGTGTGAGAGAAGAGATGTCAGCCATGAAGTTCATTCTTCTTAGTCTGAAAATAATTTATGACCAGGCTAGCACTTTTAAAGTTTGCTGGTATGAATGGCTTGCAATGAGAGCCTCAAGAGTGCCTAGTCCCCTGTATGCCACTACCCTGCAATAGGGTTGTACATATGTATCTACCTGTAATGGGTACATTAGCCTCTCTGGGCTTTGCCATTTCTATTATATTATTATTGTCAAGCTGTGGGTGTGCACAGTCCCCCCCTTGGACAGACTCTGTGGTATCACTATCAGCAAAATCTAATTGGCTACCAGCATTCTGTTATCTCTATGAAGTAGCTGTCACAGAGGTGACACCAGAGTGTCAACACGACTGATTGGATGGCATTGTGAAAAGTAGTTACCTGGCATATAGTCTGCTTTAGCAGGAGATAAACTAAATTGCAGAAGATCATCTTCTTTGTACACACACAGATCACAGAGATTGGAAGAAGGTACTCACTCAGTCACTCTAATATCAAAATTGCCACAGAGGAAGAGAGCAAAGCCCAGAGTGCCTCTAGGCAGCCAGGAGCTGGGTTATATTCCTGCACTGAAGAAATCCCTTGTCATCCTTTTGCATCAGCTACAGAACTTGGAGAAACTGTGCGATTATTATGAACAGGATAGGGTGTGCTAAGGTTATAAGTGGATGGAAAACCAGGCATTGCCATTACAGATACTGCATTTCCCTGCTGCCTTCACGAGAG
>NW_024529340.1:0-789 GCF_017590135.1 Pyrgilauda ruficollis
AAAATCACCTCAAAATACCCCCAAAAAATCCGAAAATCACCTCAAAATACCCCAAAAATATCCCTAAAAACTCTCTAAAAATACACCATAAATATTGGTAAAATATTATAAAAATATCCTAAAAATATCCTAAAAATGTCCTTAAAATAGCCTAAAAATATCCTTAAAATATCCTAAAAATGTCCTTAAAATACCCTAAAAATGTCCTTAAAATATCCTAAAAATGTCCTTAAAATATCCTAAAAGTGTCCTTAAAATATCCTAAAAATATCCTTAAAATACCCTAAAAATGTCCTTAAAATACTCCAAAAATATCCTTAAAATATCCTAAAAATATCCTTAAAATAGCCTAAAAATGTCCTTATAATACCCTAAAAATATCCTTAAAATATACTAAAAATGTCCTTAAAATACCCTAAAAATATCCTTACAATAACCCAAAAATGTCCTTAAAATACCCCAAAAATAGCCTTAGAATACCCAAAAAGTGTCTTTAAAATACCCCAAAAATATTCCTAAAAAACCCCAAAAAGCCAAGAAAACCACCCAAAAAAATCCCTTCAAAAAACACTCCCAAAAATCTCCAAAAAACCCCGTAAACCCAAAAATACCCTGAGAAAACCACGCAGAAAACTCAAAAAAAACTCCAAAAACCACCCAAAAAATCCCCCCAAAAAAACACCCAAAAATTCCTCTGAAAGTGCCCCCAAAAAATCCCGATAAGCCACACCAAAAAACCCAAAAATCACCAAAAAACTCCCCAAAAAACCACAAAAAAAAACCCCAAAA
>NW_024529341.1:0-789 GCF_017590135.1 Pyrgilauda ruficollis
GGGATTTGGAGCAAAAAAATGGGGATTGGAGCAAAAAAATGGGGATTTAGACACCAAAAACTGGGGATTTGGGAACCGAAATTGGGGTTTGGAACCCAAAAATTGGGGTTGGGGACCCCAAAATCCCCCTGGTACCTGGGGCTGGACCGGCACGGGCGCCCCATGGCCGGGCCGCGGGTCAGGAAGGACAAGGGCGCCGCCCACTTCCTGCCGCAGCTGCTCGAGGGTGAGGAAACACCAAATTCGGGGGTTTGGACCCAAAAATTGGGGATTTAGAGCCGAAAAACAGGGGATTTGGAGCAAAAAAATGGGGGTTTGGAGCTGAAAAATTGGGGTTTTGGAGCCAAAATTGGGGATTTGGAACCCAAAATCAGGGATTTGGGAACAGAAATTGGGGTTTGGAAGACAAAAATTGGGGTTTGGAACCCAAAAATTGGGGATTAGAAGTCAAAAAATTGGGGATTAGAAGTCAAAAACTTGAGGATTTAGAGCCGAAAAATTGGGGATTTGGAGCAAAAAAATGGGGATTTGGAGCCAAAATCGGGGGTTTACCCACCAAAATTGGGGATTTGGAACCCAAAATCGGGGATTTGGGAACAGAAATTGGGGTTTGGAACCCAAAAATTGGGGTTGGGGACCCCAAAATCGCCTTGGAAGTGACCCAGGGTCAGGAAGGACAAGGGCGCCGCCCACTTCCTGCCGCAGCTGCTCGAGGGTGAGGAAACACCAAATTCGGGGGGTTGGACCCATGAAAAATTGGGAATTTGGAGCCAAAAAAATGGGGGTTTG
>NW_024529342.1:0-789 GCF_017590135.1 Pyrgilauda ruficollis
GCCAAGAGGCAAACACCCTCCTCATCCCTCGGAGGGAAGTTTCCTCCGGCTTCCAGCTCATTTTCTGCACTTCCAGTCAAACCTCCACAGCTTTACCTGACACTGGAGCTTTTTCCCTTCAGACTGAGTCTCAGCTTTATTTTCAGTGCCAATTAGGAGTTTTTCTCTTCCCCTCAGTGGGATGCCCTTTACCTCGCAGCTCTCCTGCCCTGTCCCAGTGCTCCCAGCACCACAGATGCTTCCAGCTGCCAGGGGAGAGCAAAGTGGGGAGAGCAAACTGGAGCTTGTCCTGTCTCATCTGTCAGAGAGGGGTGTCAGGGGAGCCCTGGCTCCCAGCACACTCAGAGCCATATGTTTGTCTCCCAAGCCAGAGCAGAAGCAAAATGCTGCTGAGGGAAGCAAAGCTGGGCTGTGTTTGATTCTTCCAGCTCTGTGCCTTGGATAATCCCTTGTGCTGAGTGCTCAGAGTCACTCCTGTCCTAAAAACTCACAGGAGGGCAGAGCCAGAGGGAGGGGGAGCTGCAAATCAGCACTAAAGATGGTGTGGGATAAAGCCAGCCTAGGGCTGGACTCGGGGCTTGGCTGAGCAAGGTCAAGGGGCTCTTCAGGGGATCAGGGAATGGAACCACAGAATTATATAAATTTAATATATAATCATATAAAAGTATAGAAATATGAATTCTTTATAGAAATATAAATTATATACAATTTATATATTTATATAAATATATCCTTATTTATATAAATAAATATAAAATATATTTACAATATCTATTTGAAATATAAAAA
>NW_024529343.1:0-797 GCF_017590135.1 Pyrgilauda ruficollis
TGAACAGTACCCAAGAAGGACTGGGAAGATATGTGTGAAAAGAGAAGGGTAGGATTTGCTTGGAAGTTAAGAAAGAAGGAAAAAAAGTTGTGAGGACAGTGCTGGGATAAGCCAAGAAAATGGGACACAAAGCAAGCAAAGAGAAAACCTCCAGGGGAAAGGGCAGCAGGGAAACATCAATGGATATACCTCCCGATAGCCCCTAGGGATAAAATTGGCACAGTGGGAACATAACCCTGACTCAAAGAATAAAAATGAAATTAAAACGATACGTTATTGTATGAGAAAATAGACTAATCAGGAGATAAGATCTGCTCATTTATCATTGATGTGATCTGGCCAGAACAAGTTCCTTTGAGGGGTGGATGTGCCAAACTTTGAATATTCATGTGAATGCCTAAGAACCAGTCAGTCAGGAAAAATGTGATTCTGCTGCCAGTTGGAAGGGCGAGGCTTCCCTGGAAAAGGAGAACATGTTTAAATGAAAAGAAACCAAAAACTGGGACCCCTTAGAGTATGTGCCCCCTCCATATCTGCCAGCACCCGATGCACCCCCTGCACCCCAGATGGACCCAGCCAGAATATCTGGGGCAGAGCGGTCCAGCGAGAGGAGTGGAAAAATGAGAACCAAGCAGTGGCACTAAACCCCCTCTGGGAAGAGCCATTGGCTGGGGCACACAGGGATTGGGGTTTGTCATTGCCCCACTTAATTCCTGCAAAGGGAGAGCATTTAAAAAGGAATTTAAAATTCTACTAGAAGATCCGATTGCATTAACAGAACAAGTAGACCAATTTTT
>NW_024529344.1:0-18772 GCF_017590135.1 Pyrgilauda ruficollis
CTGGGACTGGGCCAAAGCTTTGAGCTTTTGTTCCTCATGCTGTGTGCATTGGTATAGAAACATTTCAGGTGTGGTATACTGTAGCCAACACCTCATGAAGTAGATTGAGGGATCCCATTAATGCTTGTTTCCTCAAGTTTTGGCACACCATCCCATCACTCAGCACTGGCAAGCCTGGTTTTGTCCCTTCCCCCCTTCCAATCTAGTTTAAAGCTCGAGCAATGAGCCCCACTAGCTCCTGTGCTAGAGCTCTTTTTCCTCTCTGAGAAAGGTGTATCCCACCAGGTGTAAGTAGACCAGGTGTTGAGTAGATCATCGTATGGTCAAAAACCCCCAAATTTTTCTTCTGACACCAACCTCGGAGCTACACAGTGACCTGATGGATCTGCATATTCCTATGTTACCAGAAGATTCGAGGAAATCACTGTCTGTGCTCTTGATCCTTCTACCAATAGCCACAGGGCCCTGAAGTCTCTTGATTGCCCTCGGACTTGCCTTTGTTATTTTGTCACTGCTGGCTTGAACAACCAATAGGGGATAGTAATCAGAGGGCCTTACTAGACTGGAAAGTTTTCCTGTAATATCCCTTATGCAAGCCCCTGGGAGACTGCAGACTTCCCTGTGAGTTGGGTCCGGTTTGCATATCGGACCCTCCATTCCCCTTAGAAGGGAGTCTCTTACAACTACTCTTTTAACAGGCGAGGTCGTGATGTGCATACAGGTGGGGTTGCTTTAGGAGGCCCCTCTATCCCAGAAGGACCTTCGCCCATCTCATCAGTTGTCTGGCCTTCTAGTTCCAGGGCCTCATACCTGTTGTAGAAACTGCCAGTCCTACTTGTCAAATTCTGAGAAGGAGGAGGAATCTTCCTCCTGGTACATGCGACCTGCTTCCAGCCTTCATCTTTAACAGACCCTTGACTAATTACCCTGCAGGGTTCTGAGTCCACCTGCTTCTCCACTACAATGGAGGCTTGAAACTCCTGAGAGTCTTGAGACTGTAGGATCTCTGAAAATAACCGTTCATCCTCTTGCTTGTTCACTCGAATACTATGTAACCTGTTCACTTCCTCCTGTAGCTCCTTCACCTTGTTATAAATGAAAAATGAAAAATAGCCAATTTTAATAAAAATATAAAAAATAAAATTTATTGCGCAACCATAATACAGTCCCGACAGCCACCACCCAAAACGGACAGCGTATCACCCCCGGTCGGTGATACGGGTGAACGTGAGGAAAGGACCCACTGGTGCCTTGACCTCCCTGTCCACCCCAGCTGCTTTGAGGCAGCGGTTCTTATACAGTTTATTTCGCCCGCGGCAGGATGTCTTTGTTTCTTTCTGAGTTCTTCATATTCAAGTTGGTTTCTTTCTCTGGCTTGGGCTGCACAAAGCTTTCGTCCGGGAATTGAGTGATGTGTTTTCCCTGATTCCCCGAATCGGGTATTCAGTCCGCAGGTGCTGATGGCCCTGGTTATCACTGGGCGCATACCTTTGGGAATGCCCATCTCTGTGTAGCCGAGGTTCTCTTCGAATGCAAATGTCGTGGTGTCCATCTGCTCTGCTTCGGTTTTTCCATCCTGAGGAAAGGGATTCTTCCCCCCCCCCCCAATTTATTTTATACACATATATTTTTATACAACGTTTATTTCCACGAATTACTAACTATATTCCTAACAACCTGGCAACACAGCTCCTCAACTACAGCACATATTCTGCAAAAGAGCTGCTTGTCTGCCCCAGCCTCCCACAGAGGCATCAAGCACTCCCAGCAACCTGTGACCTGGGGAGCTGCATCTACCATCAGTAGGTCTGTCTGTCTGGAGGCCTCTTGGCATGGCTGGGTCAGTGACTCCCACAGCTACAGGGGATTGAGCTCTATGGCATGTCAACACCATAACTGAGGAAGCTTACACTAGTACATTAATGTTGGGGTTTAAGATTCTTTTGTTTCTTTCTCTCAAAGAATTTCCCCCCACGTGTGTTGCTAGGAGACAATAACGACCGGGTACTTAAGAGAGACAAAAGAAGTGGCCTCAGCTCAAGGGGAGGGGTCCAGCTGGTTTACTCTCTCTTTTTACCTGGGGGTTTCTCTGGAGAGGGCAGAGTTACTGTGAGAATTGGGCTGGAAAAAGAAGGGGCTGGGGCAGCTGCTAGCTCTCTTGTGCTTGGCTTGGGAGGAGGACGGTTGGAGCTGCTGCTTGGGGGAGGGAATTCACTGCTGCCGTTGGAGCCCAACCCGGTCCTGCTTCTTCTGCCGTGGGGTGAGCCTCTGCTCGTGAGAGCAGCCACTCAACTGGGACCTTATTAACACCCTACCTCACTAAAAAAAGGACTTTCACCATCTGTTCGCGTGCATCGGGGGAAAACCCCAGGATCCCAAGCCCTTTCCCCTCCCAGGGAACCTTTTCCCTGCCCTGATCGGGAGCCAGGCTGCTGCCCCCCCCCCCCCCCCCATTTTGTTTTTTGGGTTTTTTTGGTTTTTTTTTTTCCCTGCCCCAAATTTTCGGGGGGGGCCCGGCCCCCCCCCCCCCCCCCCGCCGTATTTTGTTTGTTGGGTTTGTTTGGTTTTTTTTTGCCACTGCTCCAAGTTGTCGCTACGTTGTAGCTCTGCAGCCCCTGCCCTGCCAGGATGCCCGGCACTTCCAGCTACAGCTGCCAGGTTTCTGATGCATCTCATCTACCACTCCAAGACTTTGCTCACCCCTGCCTTCCCACCTTGCAACTCCAAGGTCCCTGCTACAGCTCCTTTTGCTATCCAGAGAGGGCACTGGGATCGGCTGCCCCATGGGATTTGTAAAGGAAGCCCCATTTCCATCCCTTCTGCCGAGCCCATCTGCCATTGTCCATGTGGAAAGAGACGGCCGGACTCGTGCCACAGCACCCCCTGAAGCCGAGGGGGAGTCATCGCACCTGCCCTGCCTGGATGGGAGCCTGCCAGCACCCCTGCCTGCTGCGACCATTACACCAAAGGGGAAAGTGCTTAAATAGCGGGAAGAGACTGTTTATTGAGCTTTCTTCTCTTGTTTGTTGTTGTTACCATTGTTGTTGTTTGTTTGCCTTGTTATACATACACACACTAGTAAAGAACTGTTATTCCTTTTCTCATATCTGTTATAAATGAAAATTGCGAGTCAGCCAATTTTTAATAAAAATATGAAAAATAAAATTTATTTTGCCACCGTAATAACAGTCCGATAGCCACCACCAAAAACGGACAGCGTATCACCCCCGGACAGTGATGCGGGTGAACGTGGGAGCTGGCCTCGATAGTACCAGATCCGCCCTGTCCACATACACTGCTCCGAAGACGCAGTTCTTATACAGTTTAATTTGCCCGCGGCTAGTAGTCCTTTGTTTCTATCAAAGTCCTTCATATTCAAGTTGGTTTCTTTTCTCTGTCTCGAGCTGCACAAAAACCTCATCCAAGAGCAGAATCCTCGTCCTGGCATTCAGGTCCGAGGTGCCAATGGTCCCCAGATAGACATCTTATCTGGTGCCATCCCTTGGGCGTAGGGTCGTTGGCCACTTCCCTGTCTTTGCAGCTGCAGTCCTCTTCTGATGCAAATGTCTATCTGCCACGGTTTCGTAGTGCGTCTCCAGGCTGGATTTCCTAACCTGAAGGGAATGAGAGGAATTTCCCCCCTCCCCTCTTCTCTTCCCCGGTTTATTTTATTTATATCAACTTGATACACCATATATTCCCATGAATTATTACCCGTATTCCTAACATATCTTTGCCTGAAAGCCCCTTAATTTCAAAATTATCATAATTCAGAGGGAAGGGGGTCATATTTTCCATTCCAAGGGAGACTTCTGCTTTCCTTAGCAGACACCTGTGTTTCAAACCAAGACAGCTAATAAGGCTGGGAATGAAAGGATGTCTCTGTTCTCTTCCCCACCAAATACCGAGACTGTTTGATCAGAGAGGAGTCCTTCCTGCTCGTCCTTCCTGTGAGAAGTGCCATGCAAACTGCCATGCCTTCGCTGCATGCCATGCCCCTGTTTGCCCACTCCTGTTTGCTGTGCTCTGGAGTGCTCGTGCTCCCAAGAGCCATTTAAATCTCCCTTGGATGCTGTGTTGGTTCTGCAGGGCGTGGTTTTTGGTAGTGGAGGGCCACAGAGGTGTCTTCTGTGAGAAGCTGCTAGAAGCTTCCACCATGTCTGGCAGAGCCAATCCCTGATGGCTCTGAAGATGGACGTGCCACTGGCCAAGACTGGGTCAATTAGAGATGGTGCTAACGCCTATGTGATAACATATTTAAGAAGAAAATCAAAACAAAATTGGGCACGCAGTTGTAATTTTCCAGCCAGGGAAGAAGAGTAGGTGAGAACATGTGAGGGAAACAGCTATGTAGACACCAAGGTCAGTGAAGAAGGAGGGGCAGGAGGTGCTCCAGGCACCGGAGCTGAGATTCCTCTGCAGGCCATAGTGATGGCCATGATGAAGCAGGCTGTCCCCCTGCTGCCTGTGGGGGTCCACTGGGGATGCAGAGATCCATCTGCAGCCTGTGGGGGAGGTGCACACACCCGAGCAGGTGCATGCCTAGAGGAGGCTGTGATCCAGTGGGAGACCTGGTGGAGAGAGGGGGCCCCTGCTTCCAGTCTGGACTAGCCTGTCCTTGGAGTACTGCACCCCGTGGAAGAGTGACCTATGCCACAGCAGTTTTGGGAGGACTGCTGCTTGTGAGAGTGAATCCACATCGTAGAGGTTTGCAGAGGGCTGTCTCCCATGGGACTCCATGGTGCAGCAGGGGAAGGACTTCTCTCCCTGAACTGCAGAAGAAAACCTCAGGTGACAAACTGACCAAAATCCCCACTCCCTGTCTCCCTGCACTGTCAGTGAGAAGGAGGGAGGGGTTGGGGGAAGAAAAGGTGCTTTTAAGAGCTTATTTCTCATTATCCTCCTCCGGCTTTGTTAGTAATAAATTCACTTTGTACCTCTAAGTTGAGCCTGTTTTGCCCTTGGAGTGTTTTCTCCTGTCACTGTTTAATAAGAAATGACACAGAGTCAGTCAGAAGACTAAGTGGCATAAGCACACCATCTTTACTGAATCTGCTTCTTTTTATACACTGGTCCAATACAGGTGGATCTGATTGGTTATTTAATCAATATGTTTCACCTGATTGGCTAATTAACAAGACACCCATTTGTAAACAATCTTATGAGAATAACAGAAAAACAGATATTGGAAAAACACCACCTGCAGGTTGTTTTTAATAATTGGCTATCATTGTTTATCTCCAGCTCCCTAAAGTCTCTCAGGCCAATTGTGGGAAAACTTATCTGGCTTTCTTTCCCTCTGACCAGGCTGTTACACCCACATTCTCCTGGTCCTTATCTCAACTCATAAAGCCTTTAATTTTTCTCTCCTCTGCCCAGCTGTGGCAGGGGAGGGTGAGCGAGCAGCTTTCATGGGTGCCTGGCGTTTGGCCAGTGTCAAACTAAGACAGATGCTTCTGGCAACGCCTCCTCTTCATCTGACTGGCTGCCGGGGGCTTCCAGGTCCGCATGAGGCTCAAGGCTGCTGCTCATTTGTTCCTGAGCTGGTGACCCCTCCTGTACAGCCTGATCTAACCCTCACACTGTTATGAGTAGAAAAGTTGTCCATTTTTTTTAAGTTGCAGAGTTAACAAATTAAACCAATTGCTGTTGTTAATAACTTCATGTTGTAATCACCTGTTAATAGTTTTTCTTCAATTACCTGTTAATGGTTAGAAATCAGCTCAAGTGTCCCCCTGCTGCTTCCTGGAGGATGACACCTGAGACTGTGGGTAGGGGGGGAGGTGACGTCAGAGCTGGTATGCAGATGAGGAAGCCCCTCACCAAATCTTGCAAGAAAAACCCCTAAAACAACATGCCACCATGGAATTAAGAGATCTAAGTAATGTCTAAAGGTGAGGAACTGAATCCAGTATCTGCTAAGATCCTTTTTACCTTTCACCCTAACCTAAAAGGATGTCAGCTAGAAAGAGGCCCTCAAATGTCAAACTGAAAAATCAGACTCTCCTACTGCTCTCCTGAGGACGGAAGCCCCAGCTCTGCCTGCATACCAGCGGACACAGCTGTATTCTTCCTCCTCCTCCGTGTTGCTCCTGGGAGCTGCGGCGGCGTAGGCGCGACCCGTCTCTTCTCCCCACCTGAGCTGATTTTTTTAATAAAGACATTAAAAAAGGAGAAAGATCTCCTGCCCTATTCATTTCAACCCCGTACTTACCTCAGTTGCTGCTGCCGCCATTGTCACCTCACCAACTGTGGCATGTAAAAATTATGCAAGACTGGAACAGGATTAGGATCATATATTTTGGATACTTTCTGTGTATACCGACAGGAAAGGAATTAGAAACTTTAAATCATTAAACCATTGAGATGACCCTTGCTTATGAGACCGAGAGAAAGCAAGGTAGATGTGTGGAATGACAGGCAGATGTTTGGGTGGTGTATTTGGAGAAAGTACAAGCTGATAGCTAGGAAGCACGTGCACTAGTGAGTTAAAGAAAGAAATTGGGGAGAGGAGCGGAACAAGTTTAAAGTTTGACTGAAGTAGGCATTAAAGTTTTTGAAGCTTTTTATTATAAAGACTGTACAATTCCCATATTAAAGATAGTATGTTCCTAGTATTGCTTTTCTTTGTAAACAATTGTAGTTTCTGTGGGTTTGATAACTGACTGAAAAGAGATTCTCTGTGATGATGAGTGGGAGTGGTTGTGAAGCCATTCTCTTTGTTATGTTTCCATTATAAGGAAATGCTTGAGAATTCCTCAAGGTAGAACATGGGTAATATTTTAATGATCTGGCATAAGGGTTTACATGTTCTACTATAAATTTTTACTTTTTTTCAATATACTTGTATTATTTTGGGTTCAGACAAACCCTTAGTTTTGCAAGTCAGACCGTTGTCTGGGCACGAGACCTGCTGAGAGGAATCAACAGAAGAGGCTCCCCTTATATTACTGTGCAGACTAGGGAATGTGTGTGTGTGTTCTGCCTTCAGGGATATAGGACTCATAGGTTGCAGGGGAAGAGCATTTTGGGGTTGTACAAGACTTAGTATATGGTACTTAAGGTAAGGTCCTAAGGCAATGGAAGGCTGGTATCAATATGGATTGGAGAGGAATAAGCATGGAAAAATAGAGGGATAAGGGGATAAAATGCCCAGTCATGTTGCTCGTCACTACACTTGTCTGGCCATGCCCTGTGCCTGATCAACGCAGTGTCTTCTCTTATCAAATTCCTCAACTAGTCTTAGATGAGAAGGTTTTTTATTTTGCATGTGTGCATAGTGGTCTAAATGCCAGCAGAAGGGATCATGGAATTATAGGGGCTCCTGAGCCTGAGGTCTCAGCAACTGGAGTGTCTTCCAGTCGTGTGGGTCTATGTAATAGCTAGTAAAATTCAAGCTGGACTAGCCAGAAAGTAGGATGAGAGGCTTGGGAGCTAGATATTGGAGAGGTGGTAAGTGGGGCAGTTACTAGAGACCAGAGGATCTCAGAGAGAGCTACTGCAAAGGCCATAAGTCCAGATGAGCCACTGGAGTGACTTATTTGTGTGTGCATGTGTCTGTGTGAGGCAACTGGAAGACCAGGGGATTCAGGTGCCAGCTACTGGATAGACAGAGTGTCTAAGGCCAATTACTGGAGGAACCCAGTGTGTGTGTTTGCATGTGTGCATGCATGAGGTCTGAGTACCAACAGCTGGAGTGGGGCTGCAGGCTTTGAGAGTTCTCATGCCCAGCTGCCAGGAATGGGGCTGTCTTGGTTTAGGACAAAATTTGGGAGGAAACCTTTGAAGGGGCCCTTCTAGAAAGTAAATTCAAGCGGTTCTTTCCCTCACCTGTTTGGGACACATAAATTTTTTTTTGAGTGAAGTGGAAAAAACTTTATTTAACAAGAAAAGTATTCACAAATATGAGAAAATGAATAATATTAAACAATGGAAGTTTTTGTTGTTCTGAAGAGATGAGAGATTTAGAGAGAGTCCTTTTTGTGGGGTGTAGCTCTGCTCGCTCAGTCTCTTATCAGTTCTTCTTGTACTGGAAAATGCCATGTCCCGGGCCCCGGTGGGTCACAGATGTAAGCTCTCAGTGTTTTTCTGGGTTTTCAGTCTAGAGCAAGGCTGATCAATTCCAAGAAAAAGAAAAACCACAGTCCGGGGAACTTCTTTGCTTCAGCTAGCTAAAAAAAAATAACTAAAAGCAAAGGAGAGCTCTCTCCCGCTGTCCGTACTGCAGACAACATGCACTGAGAGAGAAAGAGAGAGCCAGGAAAAAATTCTACTACTTTACCTTCTCCGTATACAGTTATATACAGACAATGGCAATGACATTTAGCAAACAGTGATATTTACTCATGGTTTTCATCCAACAATCAGATCTCCTTGAGGTACACATCATGTTGTTCCATTTTTCTGCATTATTCACCATGTGCAGCTTGGTCTTTGAGCAAAGACAACTCCATGAATGGGTTTGTTTGTATTCAAGGCAGAATTGATCTAAACAGTCTTCCCTAACAGACCTCTGACATGTATCAATGGGACTTTGTCTACTGTATGCAGGGGCTTAGATTGGGCAGGGCCTGCTTGGTTGGTGGAACTTCAGATGTTAATTAATCAGGTGGCTTTTGCTAGATGCTGCTCCTAATTTTTGGAAGATCCCCCATCTAATGCTTTTTAGGTGGTTTTTAACAGTTCATTGTACTTCTCTACTTTTCTTGCAGCTGGTGCATCGTAGGGGATATGGTATACCCATTTAATGCCATGTTCCCTAGTCCAGGTGTTGATAAGGCTGTTCTTGAAATGAGTCCCATTGTTTGATTCAGTCTTCTCAGGGGTACTATGTCTCCAAAGGACTCACTTTTTAAGACTTACAATGGTGTTATGGGCTGTAGCATGAGGCACGGGGTAGGTCTCTAACCATTTTGTGGTGGCTTCTACCATTGCAAGCACATGGTGCTTACCTTGGCATGTTTGGGGCAATGAGACGCAGTCAATTTGTCAGGCCTCTCTATATTTATATTTGGACTACTGCCCACCATAACACAGGGGTTTACTTGCTTGGCCTGCTTAATTGCAGCACATGTCTCACAGTCATGGATAACTTGAGAAATATTGTCTATAGTTAAATTCACTCCTTGGTCTTGTGCCCACTTATAGGTGGCATTTTTACTTTGATGACCTGAGGCATCATGAGTTTATTGAGCTATGAATAATTTTTGTGTTGCCAATTTAAGTCTATCTTTGACACTTCTATCTTTGTATCTTGATTTACCTGCTCATTATTTTGGTGCTCTTCATCAGCCCTACTCTTGGGGACATGAGCATTTACATGGCGGACTTTCATAGAGAGTTTTTCTATTCGGGCAGCGATGTCTTTCCACTCTTTAGCAGCCCAGATTGGTTTTCTCTTATGCTGTCAATTAGTTTTTTTTCCACCTCTCTAGCCATTTTCACAGAGCATTGGCTACCATCTATGAATCAGTGTAGAGGTAGAGTTTTGGCCACTTTTTTCTTTCAGCAATGTCTAGGATTAGTTGAACGTCTTTGAGTTCAGTAAGTTGGCTTGATCTACCTTTTCTTTCAGTAGCTTCTGCAACTTGTTGTGTGGGGCTCCATATGGCTGCTTTCCACTTCCGGTTCATCTTTATGATGTGACAAGAATCATCAGTAGAAAGAGCACAACATGTTTCTTTTGTCAGCAGGTGGTTGTATGGTGGAGCTTCTTCAGCCTGTGTCACTTGCTCTTGTTTCTTTTTGTCAGTGAGACTAAAGTTTTTAGTTTCGGGCCAGTTTATAATTATTTCCCACATTCTAGGGCAATTTAATTTTTCAATATAGGCATGCTGTGTGATGAGAGCAATCCACTTGCTCCATGTGGCATTGGTGGTGTGGTGGGTAGAGGGAACTTTTGCTTTGAAAATTCACTCCAGCACTGGTAGTTGGGGTGCTAGGAGTTGTATTTTAGTGTCTATTACCTCTGAGGCAGCTTGGACTCCTTCAGAGGCTCCTAAAATTTTCTTTTCTGTTCGGATGTAGTTGGCTTCAGACTCTCTGTAGCTTCGACTCTAGAATCCTAATGGTCGGCTTCAAGTCTCACTAGGCACCTTCTGCCAAAGGCTCTAGGACAAGGTATGGCTTTCGGTTGCAGAGTAGAGCACATTCTTTACATTTGGTCCTGTCCTGATTGGACCAAGGGCTACCACATGAGTGATCTTTTGCTTAATTTGGGCAAAGGCTTGCTGTTCTTCAGGGCCCCATTGGAAAGTGGGTTTTTTGCAGGTAACTAGGTAAAGAGGGCTCACAATTTGGCTGTATTCAGGAATATGCATTTTCTAAAAGCCTATGGCACTTAGGAAAGCTTGTGTTTCTTTTTTGTTGGTTGGTGGAAACATTGTGATTTTGTTGATGACATCGGTGGGAATTTGACATCATCTATCTTGCCACTTCGCTCTTGGGAACTGGATCTTTTGAGCAGGTCTTTAATCTTTTTGATGGCAAAACCAGCTTTTAGGAGAATTTGGTTGATTTTCTCTTTTTTTCCCAATATTTTTTGCTGCCGTGTTCCCTCACACAGTGATGTTATCTATGTACTGAAAATGTTGTGGAGCTACAGTCCAGGGAACTTCTCTGCCTCAGCTAGCTAAAAACTAGCTAAAAGCAACGGAGAGCTCTCTCCTGCTGTCTGTGCTGCAGACAACACGCACCGAGAGAGGGGAGAGAGAGAGAGAGCACAAGAGAGAGCGCTGAAGCTCTTATCTCTTTGTTTTTGAATACAGCCGGGAAAAATTCCACTACTTTACCTTCTCCCCCCCTTTGCTCTCGGATCTAATTGTAGAGGCACAAAACTTATTTCTGGGCTAAACAGATGAATGGGGATACAATTCAGCATCATAAAGTCACCCCAGGACATGGGCTAGCTACTGGAGGGATTCTTATTTTTCATATGTATGTATTTTCCATCAATGAGCTTTCATCCTGATCAGCCAGAGAGAGGAACAGGCCATTAGTGCTGTTTGTGAGAGTGTTGCTGTATTTTTCTGTATTGTTCTGTGTGGCTGGCTTTGTATTCATGCATTGTGTGCAAGTGTACTTATTTGAAATACACTCTCACTTAGTCTTGCTACTTTTTTGACCTGGCACTGTGGTAGCTTTGCCTGTACTGAGCTACCAGCTTCAGCCTCACCTAATAGAGTGTACCTTTTAAATAAAATAGCCTGTTTCCACCTAGCCTTGTGTAAAGGTAAGAATTTACAAGGAAAAATGAGATACTATTTGTTAAAGAAATGTTCAGACCCTGGGTTCTGAGGCAATCAGTTTATTTTAGCTCAAGCTGGGTGCCTCCAGAGAAGGACTCTGAAAAAAGAAATCCTTGAGCCTTTATATTCTTACAGTCTGTGCATCTGATCTTCATGTGCACTGCATGTACCCCTTGGTCCAATGGTGATTCATGGTCTGGGATCTTCTAGCACCTCATTGGATTCTTTCTCCATGTCCATGTGGTCAGGCCATTAGCTGCTCTTATCTTCCAGTTTGGGCCAGCCTTTGCGCCCTCTTCTCAGTACCAGGGTCTCAACCCCTTAAATGAAGGTATCCAGTCTTTATTTCCTCCCCTGCTTAGCCATTCGTGCTAAGGTATAGAGTTCATTTAAATTTTACCTATGCCAAGTTTTGAGCAGAGCCCACTCATGCTAAGCTGTGAGCAAATTACAGTTAAACTTAAACCTACACAATTAATTTCTAATATTCTATAAGTAAACTTATTTTAATCCCAACAATCCCCCCTTGCTTTTATTCAGCATGCCTGCTAATATTTTAGACAGAGCTCCTAAAATTTCTCAAAGTGCCTAATAATTTTCAATATTTTCATATATAATATTAATGTACGTGATAGACATAACAAAATCAAACCCAACAAGACTATCATGGGATGCAACATGAAGTTAGCAATTTCTGTGGCTGTCAGTGACCAGCCTTCTTACAAGTGAATGATAAATCCAGGAATCATGCAACTTTATTGCATAAGTACACAGGAATACAGTGTAAGTACCTTCCCATTTCAGTTAGAATTTATTCTTTCTCTGAAAATTTTTTGCCCATACTTGATCTCCAGGTTGAATATCATATACTTTTATTTCAAATGGCACTCCCTGATATCAATAAGCTTGTCACCTGTAAGTTTCAAAGATTTGTTCTACATACAATATCTGTTGTGTCACTCATTCATCTCCATCTAATAGGCTGGTCCTTACCAGGATATAAGTCCCAGGCACTGCCAAATGTCTTCCAAACAATATTTCTGTCACACATAGTCCTATGGGTTGCTCGAGTGCATTTCTTATGTTCCATAAAACTAGATTTAGAGCCTCTGGCCCTTTTAATCCTGTGTGCATGCATACTTTGGCTAAGTTTTCTTTGATTGTCCTATTCATCCTCTCTATTTTCCCTGATGATTGGGATTGTTAAGGAGTATATAATTGTAAAATTCCTAATGCCTTAAATATTTGAATGTGTATAGCTGCTCCAAAATGTTAGACTCTATCTGAATCTGTTATTTCTGGTACTCCATATCTAGGAATTATTTCCTTCAGTAAAATTTTTACTATGGTTCCTGAATCTTCCTTCTGGGTAGGAAAAGCTTCCATCCACCCCAATAATTGCTCCACTTTCACCAACAAATGCTTATATGCTAATGTTGATGGCATGTCTGCATAATCATGTACTGAAAAGGAAAGTATGCTGGGGATCGTACACCCTTATGGTATGCTCAGGGATCTTGGTAACAATTGAATGTGGACAAGTTTTGCATCCCCCCACAATCCTTTTTTTGTGGAACCATCTAACAATGACCAATAAATACTTTTATCAGTAAAGCAGACTTTCCTCCTATTGTCCACAATCCATCTGTCTTGGACAGCTTCTCACTTTTCCCAGTTTCTTTTCTCCTCCAGTCATACCTCTTTAGATAATTCAGTTATACCTGGTAAGTTCAGTCCTTCCAGATTTGGAGTCACAAGCATAAAAAGCAGTACCTGCTGTCTGGCTGCTGCTTTTGCTGTGGCATTGACCAAGGCATTTCTTTGGGGTATGGGCTGCACAGTGGATCACTGATATTTGCTCTGACAAATGTATAGCCTCTAGCAGTTTCCTTATCTCTTTTCCATTTGCCACTTCTTTTCCTGCTGTAGTTAGAAATTCTCTCTCCTTCCATAGCATCCCTATGGTATGACACACTCCAAAAGCATATAGTGCATCAGTATAAATATAAATATTCACTCACCTGTTTTTACCTTGTTTCTCTGCTTGTATAAGTGGTATCATTTCTGTATCTTGTGCACTTATTTCTGCTAGCATGTCTTCAGAGACTCTTACACCTTCGTCATCCACAACTATGTATCCCACCACATGCTTTCCATCCTGGTAATATGAGGATCCATCCACATACAGGGTTAAATCAAGGTTTAACATAGGTTCATCTTTTAAATCCTTCCGTGGTTTGCTAGGTGTCATAATGACTCTTCTACAATCCTAGTGTGGAGTACGATCTTCTGGCAATGGCAAGAGCGTAGCAGGATTCAAGGGATTACAACACCTTAAAATTATATTGCCTGCCATCAGCAAAATAAGCTCACACATGTGAGTTCTTTGTGGTGATAGGGCTTGAGTTGCATATTAATTCAACAATATTTCTACCTCATATGGCATGAGTGCATACAGCTGATGTCCTAAAATCCAAGAACGGCTCTTTTCTACCATCTCAGCTGCTGTGACTATAGCCCTAGTACGTTGAGGAGTACCAGATACAACAGGATCTAACTTAGCTGAATAATATGCTACAGTCCTCTGATCTGGTCCAAGTTGCTGTGTATTTACTCCACTAGCTACTTCCTTTCTCTCATGTCTATGCAAATAAAAAGGCTTAATGTAGTCTGGCAAATTTAATGCCAGTGCAGTTTAAAGCTTTCCTGACAGTTTCAAATGCTTGCTTTCTTTCTGGGCCCCATGTCAAAGGTCCCAATTCTTCCTACTTTGTGGCTTCAGTTAAGGGTTTAATTAACTCTCCCCACCCCAGAATCCATGGTCTACAGAATCCTACTTGTCCTAAATAAAACCCTTAACTGCTTTTTTTTCACTGGCTGGGGTAAATTTATGATCACTTTAATTCTTTCTGGATCTATTAACTTCTGCCCTTCTCTTAGGATGAATCCCAAATACTTCTGTTTGACACAGCTGTAATTTAGATAGAAATGCAGTATCCTTTCTCAGACAATTCTGTACATAACTGGCATATACTGTACACTTATCTTTTGAATTACTATCAATAAATCATCCACATACTGTACTAACACTGAATCTCTGGGTAGTTGTACATCTTCCAAATATGTTTTCAATATTTGTGAAAACATAGTTGGTGGTCCCTCAAAGCCTTGAGGCAACCTTGTCCAAGTTACCTGTTTCCCTTCCCAAGTGAAAGCAACCAGTAGCTGGCTTTCTTCTTCCACTGGAATACTAAAAAAATGCAGCAGTTAAATATATGACCACAAATACCCTTTCCCAGTGTGGAATTTGTAATAAAATGGTTGATGGATCTGATACCATGGGATGTGGCACCATCACATGCTCATGAATTTTTCTTAGGTCCTGTATAAATCTATATCCTGGATGACCCTCTTTATTGATTCAGGTAGTGGTAACTGATAGTGGGGCATTATAAGGGGATTCACATTCCCTTAGAATACTGTTTCTTAAAACCACATCAATTAGGTTTTGAATACTTGGACATGCTTCCCTGGGGATAGCATACTGCTTTACTGCAGGTGGAACACCCCCTTTGGTTTTTATCTGCACAAGTTATGCTGACTGCAATAGGCCCATATCTGTGCTTGTCTGGCTCTACAATAACTTTGGGTCTTTCCTCAATTTTGAGGGAATTCCAAAAGCATTCCTGGTTATACCTTTTTTCAGTTTTTCTTTTATAATATTAATTCCCATAACGCCTAAATCTATTCCTTCTGATGCCAACCTTATTTCTACATCCAAAGCCTGAAACAGATCCCTTCCCAGAAGACACATGGCTGAGTCCTCAGCTATTCGAAATCTTCCGTGTATGCTCTTACTTCCAAATCCTCTGCTCCTATCCTGAAAAATTTTTGCTGACACTGTTGCCAATAAACTTACGTTCTGTTTCTTCTTTCTGTTCACCTTCCATTTTTCCACCTTCTCCCTTCCATCATATACAAATGTGGACACACTCAGTATTTTTTAACATTTATTCTTTTACTGTATTAGATTTCAGCTACGTTCTTTTTACGTGTAGATTGCAAAAACAGAGAATAAAGCATATGAGCCTCTGTATATACATTGGTTTGAAAAGACAGGTGTCTGCTAAGGAAGGCAGGAGCCTCCCATAAAATGGAAAATGTAAACCCCCTCCCTCCAAATTGTTATAATTTTGAAATTAAGGAGCTCTCAGGTAAAGATATGGGAGCAGGAATAACAGTTTTTTGTTAGGGAAGAAAAAAAAAATAAACAACACAGTAATACAAACCAACACTGATAGAGTCAGAATATGACCTGACTGATATAATGATCTCCTCGAGCCAGGTCTTATAAGCTCTTGGAGATCTATATCACAACCAAGATAGCCACCTCAGATGGCATAAAATCAGCAGAATGGCTTCTTGTTGCCATCTTATTGCAAAGGTTTTGTACCTTCTTGGTGATTTCTCATGGGCAGCCCATCACAGCATAGACTCTTTCTTCTCATCACCACAGCCAAAAAACTCCATCTAACTGCTCAACCAGCCAACCTAAAAAGTAAAAGTACAATACCCATCCTAATTGGATCTAGCTGTGGCCTATTCAAGGGCAGGCCTGTTCCTAATTCTTGATAATGAGCACAGCTGTAACTCCTTAGGGGTGAGATTACCTTCATCACTATCTCTATTTTCCTGCATTCCACCCATCCACAACTTCTGTGGTAGTGTTGGAAACAGAAAAGTTTTAATAAAAGGCAAAATAACAAAGCTCTTTACAGAGAAAACCTGAGCCAGGGCCAAGAGGTTCTTGCTCCTGGTAAAACACCTCACAAAAGCAATTAGTTTCTTTGTTCTCTTCTTTTTCTAGTAAATTGCTTATGTGAGACTTTTTGGCTTCTGTCCAATTAGCTTTCCTTAAGTTTAAGGTGAAGTCCCCAAGGTCCTATGAGGTGTCTTTTTACCTAATTGAGGAGAGAAACTTGTGGGCTTTTTTCCTTTTTAAGGAGACAAAGGATAATTTTGTCACTCCGTCAACAGGGGGCACATTCCTACATCTTGCCCTTTATATCTAAAAAGGAAAGAGGAGAAAGGAACATGATTGAAAAAGTATCACCCTTGTTGACAATTTGTAGTTATGCTAATAATTTTTAAATTTGGTTCTAATTTTTATTGCTTGTGAATTATTCTTCTATCTTAACTTTGGTGCAGTGTTTTCCCAGGCAACCCTCAAATTTCTGGCTGTATATGATTTGAACATATAGAACTTTAAAACATTTTTAGAGATAGGTTAATAACCTCTTGACACAACAACAACTTACAGAACTTTTTCAGTGCAAAACTTTTCAAAACCATTTTAACTAGTGCAAATTTAGAAAACACAGTCTCTGCTTCCATCTGTCGCTCAGTTGTTTGTGCGTTCTTCTTCTGGTGTCTTCTGCTGCTCTTGGATCGGCTGTACCTGTGGCTTGACATTCTTTGCAGGGACCCATCGAAGACCTGCATTTGCAGAAATGCATGCAAACCCCCGCCTCCAAGTCACAAGAGGATGGGGTCCTGAAATTTGTCCTGTCTCTGGATCCTTTATGAAGACTGGTGGCCTTTCCTTGAGTTTCGCTTGACTGGTATTGCTGAAATGTCTGAAAATTGGTGGTACCTGCTCCATAAAATAATTATTTAAGAAATTAAAAACATATATAGCTTTATCCTGCCTCTCTGTTATAGACAGCACTTCTGTCCCTCCCTTTTACCTTTCAAGGATCATTTTCAGTGACCTGTGTGCTCTTTCTACAATAGATTGGCCTGTGGAAAAATGTGGAATACCTGTGGTGTGTTTGACACCCCAGGTTTTGAAAAACTCTTGCAATTTGTTAGAAATGTAGGCTGATCCGTTGTCTGTTTTGACTTCTTGAGGAATACCTAGGGATGCAAATGCTTGTAAGAAATGTTTAATTACATCTCTACTTTTTTCTCCTTGATGTGCGGAAGCGAAAATTGCTCCTGCGAGGGTCTCTAGTGATACGTGTATATGTTTGAACTGTGCAAATGACTGATATTGAGTTATGTCAGTTTGCCATATCTGCAGGCTATTTAACCCTCGAGGGTTAACTCCTGTTGCTCTTGCTGGTATGGCTAATTTCTGGCATTCTGGACATGATTGAACAATTGCTTTTGCTTGATTCTGAGAGATGTTAAACGTTCTTACTAGAGCAGGTGCATTTTGAGGAGAGAAAGCATGGCTCATTCTGGCTTGTTCAATAACATTAGGAAGTGTATTCTGGATTGGCATGGCTAACAAATCAGCCATGGCATTGCCTTATGCTAAGAAACCTGGAAGTGAAGAATGTGAACGAATGTGCATTACGGAGTAAGGTTCCTGTCAAACAGAAAGAAGGAAGATTAATTTTTTGAGCAAACCGTACAGCTGATCATTGGAAACCTCTTTCAGCAGAGATCCTTCTGCTCTCTCAGCTTAGTATGTAGAGTCTGTGGCTCCCTGCCAGCAATTCTTTTTCATAACAGTATTATACAATTGCACATTAATTTCACTAGATCTCCAAGCTATCCCTGACATCAATCTATTTGGTTCATTGCCCCATCACAACCCAGAATCTGAACAAGGTTTCAAGCACAGATTACCACAGAATCACAGAATGGTTTGGGTTGGAAGGTGTAGCAGCGTGGGGTTTAGATGGTGGATACTGCTACCTATACTTATTCCCCAATAAGCATCTCCTGTGGAAAAGTCGCTTGGGTAGGCATTCAGGCAAAGCAGTCAAGTCCACACACACCACACTCACCATGGTGTGGCAGTTTCAGTTCGAAACCGGGCAGAAACACTAATTTAATGTAGTGGTTTTAGTTTGTTAAAATTTGAGATTTCACTAATTTTGAGATTTCTCAACCAATGGCCTGATGAGTGTGGTGGGTTTCAGTGTTGGTCAATCACCTATGTACTCACTTCTTGTTGTGAGATAGGAAGATAGGATTAGGAGAAAGGTAAAGCAGGCTCAAAACTTTAAAAGGGTATAAAGAAAATTTTATTAACAGTAACTAAAAGAAAAAAAGTAGTAAGAATTAAAACAAATCCCTCAGAACACTTCTCCTCTACCCACAACCTTTTCTTTCTCACTGACAATGTAAAGAACCAAAACCTAAAATTTCTAGTCAGTTTACTACCTCTAAAATAGTCTTTCTTCAGTTCACTTAGGGAGAGCAGTCCTTTTTGTTAATGTTATGGAGACTTCTCCACAAGAGTGAAAAAAACAGTTCTCTCGTGGTTTTCAATTTCCTTACTGGTAACAACCGCCCAGGGAACTCTGTTATCATGAAGTCCCTCCCATTTTCTACAAGCCTTCCCACAGCTTGTTGATGGGCCATGTCGACTTATGGGGTATTGTTTTAAAGATGAGTTGTTCAAAGGCAAAAGCTTTTATTATCTACCTCTAAAATCATCTTCATCCTTGGGAACAGAGATCTTCTTTTCCTGGGGACACAGGACTACTCTTCTTCTCTGTTCAAACTTCTCA
>NW_024529345.1:0-789 GCF_017590135.1 Pyrgilauda ruficollis
TTGTTTGTTTTTTGTTTGGTTTGGTTTATTTGTTTTAACTGAAAGCAGAATGTTACCAACATATTAAGTAGTACCTCAACAGTAAACTCAATTCAAGATTCTGAACTCTGTAGCAAATCGGATAAAAATGTGGGTTGGCTACATACAAATAGAGACATGTCCACTGTAATTCTCTTCTCTCACCTGGCTGCACATTGATATGGCATCTGAGTTCCAGACCTATGGTAGATGGATCAGAATATTTCAACACTCAAGGCCAGTGCTGTCCTGAGTTACCATGCAGCCTAAACCTGGCTTGGTGATTGAGGCTCAAGGGATGCTTTGGACAGAGTGATGAGGTTACTACCAGGCTGTACCAACCCTGACCCATTTGCTCCTCCCGTTACACCTCTCCATGGGTCCAGGACCTCCATTTCAACTTAATCTGGGGGTCTTAATCCCTTCCTGAGCTAGGCTCTAAGTATGCCATCTTCCTGGCCCACCTCCCAGGTGTGTTCCTGGAGCCTTAACTCCCTAAAGGGATTCTGGGTCTTCCAGTGCATATGTCTGAGGTTGTTGATGGTCGCAGTCGTCAGTGCCCTGCTTGGGTTCTGCAGGCTGGCACATGGGTCAATGAAGGTGCTGTCTGCTTTGGTGTCACGCCCGGGCTTTCCTCCCTCATGGAGTAACCCCATTCTTGCTGCTAACATCTTAAATCTGCAGCACTCTCAGAACCATGGATTTGGATCCCTTCTTCAGAATTATTTGTATGTGAAAAAGTCCTTGAATAAAATATAAATATGATGCTGA
>NW_024529346.1:0-789 GCF_017590135.1 Pyrgilauda ruficollis
CAGTACAAACCAGTATAACCCAGTATGTCCCAGTACAGACCAGTATGTCCCAGTACGCCCCAGTTCCAGCCCTGAGGCAGCTCCCAGTACATCCCAGTCTGTCCCAGTACATCCCAGTTTAGATTTGAGGCATGTCCCAGTCTGTCCCAGTTCATCCCAGTTCATCCCAGTTCCAGCCCTGAGGTTTCTCCCAGTATATCCCAGTTCAGATCTGAGGCATTTCCCAGTATGGACCAGTAATGGCTCCCAGTATTCCCAGTCACTCCCAATTGCTCCCAGTGCTCCCAGTTCCAGTTCTTCCCAGTGCTCCCAATTGCTCCCAGTCACTCCCAGTCGCTCCCAGTGCTCCCAGTCACTCCCAGTGCTCCCAGTTCCTCCCAGTTCCAGTTCTTCCCAGTGCTCCCAGTGGATCCCAGTGCTCCCAGTTCATCCCAGTATTCCCAGTCACTCCCAGTTGCCCCCAGTGCTCCCAGTGCTCCCAGTTGCCCCCAGTTGCTCCCAGTATCCCCATTCCCCAGTCGCTCCCAGTCACTCCCAGTTGCTCCCAGTGCTCCCAGTTTGTCCCAGTGCTCCCAGTATCCCCAGCCCCCCCACTCTTGCAGTGCTCCCAGTCTCTCCCAGTTTATCCCAGTCCGTCCCAGTCCCTCATTCCTCCAGTGATCCCATTGCTCCCAGTATTCCCAGCATCCCCATTCCCCAGTCACTCCCAGTTTGTCCCAGTTCTCCCAGTATCTCCAGCCCCCCGACTCCTGCGGTGCCCCAAGTCCATCCCAGTTTGTCCCAGTCCAT
>NW_024529347.1:0-789 GCF_017590135.1 Pyrgilauda ruficollis
TTTTAATAAAATATCATAGCTACACAGAACAACTGAAGATTTTGTGATCCCCATCCACAAGATGAGCTGAAGAGCTAAGGGGTGGTCAGCAAAAACCACTCACCCTTCAACAGTCCCATTTGGCCTGTGTGCAAATCTGAAATAGAGATTGACTGTGGACGATTGTGCCTTGAAAGAAGTGACTCCACCGCTGAGTGCTGCTGTGCTGGACATGTTGGAACTCCAATACGAGCCGGAGTCCAAGGCAACCAAGTGGTATGCCACTTTTGACATTGTCTATGCAGTTTTGTCCATTCCTTTTGCAGCATAGTGCAGGCCTCAGTTTGCCTTCACCTGGAGGGGCATGCAGTACACCTGGAACCGGTTGCCCCCGCGGTGGAAACACAGCCCCACGATCTGCCATGGACTGATCTAGACTGCACTAGAAAAGGGTGAGGCTCCAGAACATGTGCAGTACATCGACAACATCATTGTGTGGGGGAACATGGCAGCAGAAGTATTTCAGAAGGGAGAGAAAATCATCCAGATTCTCCTGGAAGCCAGTTTTGCCATCAAGAAGAGCAAAATCAAAGGACCTGCATGAGAGATCCAGTTCCTGGAAGTAAAGTGGCAAGATGGATGGTGTTAGATTCCCACCGAGGTCATCTATAAGATCACATAAATGTCTCCACCAACCAACAAGATGGAAACACAAGCTTTTCTAGGTGCCTTAAGTTTAAGCTTTCCTATTTTTCAGATTCTTTGCTTCTTTAGTGTGTAACTTGTGGCAGTGGGGTTTTGAAGATTATA
>NW_024529348.1:0-789 GCF_017590135.1 Pyrgilauda ruficollis
TACAGCTTCCAAAGGTTTTGTCTTCGACAAAATAAGATGCCTACAGTCATTTTGTGGAGCAACAGTGACATTTAGTGGTGACCGAAGAAATTCCTAAATTTTAGTGTTCCTTTAACGTCTCGATGACCCCGGGAACATTTAGCAGATGTTGTCACCTTCACTGAAATTCACACCTAATTTTCCGTTCCTTCTCTCCCCATTCTTTTGTATATTGTAATACAGTGTTTGCAAATGGGTAAAAAGCTCTATTTCTATAAAAAATCAACACAGATATTTTAAAAACAAAACTTCTTTGAGCATCTTCCTTGAAAATCAACTATTTTTCATATCACGATAAAACATTTAATAATGAAAAAATGTGAAAATTTTCCTCGTTTGAGAATCAAACTGAAGCAGTGCATTGCAAAAATAAGATAACAAGGATTAGATTTCCCTTATTTCCATTATTTCCCTTAATTTTTCACTTGTTATGTCAACATTCTGGCAGTGAGCTTTGATCATTCAGTTGTGATTTTGCTTTGACCCCTAAGCAAGAAGGACTTGCTCCTTCAAAGTCCATTTTTCCCATTTCCTAGCAAGTCCCTTTTGTGGTGCAGGTGTAAATCACACCTGCAGAGCTCTGCACACTGAGCTGGGGGATGAGCAGGGCTGGAGCTCTGCTGGCTGCCCTGCTCTGGCACCATGGGCAGGTCCCCTCCTGACCTCAGGAACACAAACCTCATTTCTGCTGCAGCAAAATCCAAAGCTGTCATAGTTGAGCTGGTCATAGTTGAGATGGAGACAATACAA
>NW_024529349.1:0-789 GCF_017590135.1 Pyrgilauda ruficollis
CTCCTGATGTTATGACATGCTTCTCACTAATATCTGTTACCTGAAACTTAAAAAAAAAAAAACAAAAAAAAACCAAAAAAACAATTTACAAAAAGCAGTCTGTGCTACAGACTTATTCAAGATCAGAGCCATTTTACTGAGAAGGTTCCCCTAGTCTGTATACTTCAATCTGATTAATATTAATTAGATGTTTTAAATCACCTTTTATACAAACAATATGCAATCTGACATAACTAATGGCACTGCACTCCAAAAATAGGAATATACCAATTTTCTAAAGTGCTTCCCATATTGTATAAATGAGCTGATAGACTGAGCCTGTTATCAGACATTGCAAATGTTTTCAAAACTTTCTAAATCCAGATCAAAAGTCCAATCAAAATATATGTCCACCCCTCAGCACCAAGTAAGTAGGTCTAATATACGTAAGTAGGTCTAATAAAAAAACAGATTCATTTATTCCACTGAGAGTTCACTTTTGGCTGGATCTGTAGATGCAATTACATTATCAGAATGAAAATCCAGGTTTTCATTGTGTTGCACTACTGCTTCTCCCAGTGGAGATTATTTTCTTTGCATAAAACAATTAAACTTTCCAAAGTAAAAGTTAATTTTAGGGTTACAAGGAACAACCCAGTCAAACTGGAAGCTCAGCAAAACACGGTATGTCAGAAAAGGTAGAAAAAAAATTAATGGATTTTGATATGTTTATAATTTTAACAAAATAATGTCACTATAACTTTTTATGAAATACTTTTTAAAGATAGTGTAAAAGACACGTGGATTAAA
>NW_024529350.1:0-789 GCF_017590135.1 Pyrgilauda ruficollis
ATTTATAACCCAAAAATATCCGAAAAAATATCCCAAAAATGGATTTATTACCCAAAAAATGGATTTATAACCGAAAAATATCCCAAAAAATGGATTTATAACCCAAAAATATCCTAAAAAATGGATTTATTCCCCTAAAAATGGATTTATTCCCTAAGAATCCCTAAAAAAATGGATTTATACCCAAAAAATCCTAAAAAATGGATTTATTCCCCCCAAAAAATGGATTTATTCTCCAAAGAAATCCCTAAAAAAATGGATTTAATCCCTAAAAAATGGATTTACACCTAAAAAAATCCTAAAAACCCGGATTTATTCCCAAAAAGTGCCCTAAAAAATTGATCTATTCCCAAAAAAAACCCTCTTAAAAATTGATTTATTCTCTAAAAAGTTGATTTATTCCCTAAATAATTGATTTATTCCCCAAAAAAACACCCCAGAAAATGGATTTATTCCCCAAAAAAACCCTAAAAATTGGATTTATTCCCAAAAAACCCCCAAAATTCCCAAATTCCCCAAATTTCCTGGATCCCCCCTGGGTCCCTTTGGATCCTCCAGGACCCCAAAATTCCCAAAATCCCCAAATTCCCCCCAGATTCCCCCAAATTCCCCCCAAATTCCCCAAAATTCCCCCAAAATTTCCCCAAAATCCCCCAAAATTCTCCCAAAATTAAAAAATCCAAAAGAATTTCCCCAATTTTCCCCTAATTTTCCCCAAATTCCCTCCCCTTCCCCCCCCCATCCCAGGCTATAAATAGCTCAGGGCTTGTCCCAGTTCAAACCAGTTCA
>NW_024529351.1:0-789 GCF_017590135.1 Pyrgilauda ruficollis
ATCCAAAACACAGCACTGTACCAGTTAGCAGGCAGAAAATAAACTCTATCCAAGCCAAACCCACAACAGAGCATAAATCCCTCCCCTTTCCTCATGCATGGTTCTAGCTGCTTCAGTACTAATAGCTCAAGAGCATGGTCTTTTATATTAGGGCAAATATTTAGTTTTAAAGCACACAATTTAGATCAGAAAATGTAAGAGCACAGACTTCATTTTGTGCACTTCATCTTCCCAACATCTGTTTGCTTGGAGTACTGTACTGAAAGCCAAAAGATTCTTCTTTGTCTAGGACATGAAATTTGGTCTTCTGGTAACTTGGGAGTTTAAAAAAAGGGATACATTTCAATGTTTCAGAGCATTACATTTTTTTGACTTATAGAAGATGAGAAAGAAAAATGGGGTTTTTTGTACCTCTTTTTTCTTTTTTATGAAGCAATACCTGCTGCAACTGAGCTTATCAATTATATGACTGGTAGACAGGTTCTTTCAGCTTGTATGGCCATTGTTACTTCCCATGACAAATCCTGGTCCAGCATTCCATTTACAACAGTGTTAAGTTTAAGAAGTGACAATTCTGAAAATTCAAATTGTGAAGTGCAGAGATTAAATCAGATTCTTTAATTTTTATTTTTTATTTATACTAAATGATAGATAATGATGTTTGGCATGTCTTGTTATACTGTACACCAAATAAAAATTGTTTTCAAACAGACTATGCAGAATTCTACATCCCTTCTGGTAAACCAGGCTGGTTTCAGTAACATTGGTTACCTCATTGCTTTCATAAAA
>NW_024529352.1:0-789 GCF_017590135.1 Pyrgilauda ruficollis
AAAAAAACCTCTTTTCAATGCTGTCTTTGCACACAGCACTCAAAGTAGTATTTCTGATGATCAGCAAAGCAATTTCAAGTATGATATGAACATGTCACATCGTAGAAGTAAATAAATAATGTCATTAACAGGGACTGACAGGTCAAATCACTAACAGCAGTGTGGAGGCAGGGGACATCAACATATTTATATTCCTCTAAACACAAAAAATTCCAGCAGCTAAAAAATTCAAACACACAAAGCACACAGAGATTAACTGAATTACAGCAGTACAATCCTGCACGGAATAAGCTGTTCCTCCCAAGCAACTTAAATGTCTTCATATACCGGCAAATAAATTTTCATCTCTACATCAGTGATTCTTACAGTTGGTTGCAAAACCACACTAATTTACTAAAAGTCTATTCTGATTTTTAACATTCATATAAGAGACTTAACTAATGTTCCTGAAGATTAATTCAAAACACTTCTTTCAGCCAAATGAGCAAGAGCTCATTTATGGCCCTCTAGGACTCTCTTGAAGTGAAATGACAGCATACTCTTCAATGACTCAATTTTTCACAAGTTAACTTGAAAGGAACATTATCTGATTTAGATAAAAACATCATTAAATCTACTTTATATGAAAATCAGAAAAATCCTATCCACCAAATCTTTATCAATATCACTAAACAGAGTAATTAGGTATTAACAAATCCATTTACAGGAAAATGAGGATAATTAATTTTAGCCAGTTTAGAATAATTGCAGCATAGCCTGACATACTGTGATAAATTTTGAGGAGTCTAA
>NW_024529353.1:0-789 GCF_017590135.1 Pyrgilauda ruficollis
GGGTCATTTTGGGACATTTTTGGGGTGGTTTTAGGACACTTTGGGGACATTTGGAGGATGCTGTGACAGTTTGGGGCACTTGGGGACACTTTGGGGACAATTTTGGGACCCTTTTGTCCCCACAGATCACCACGAGGGCCACGGCCACTCCCACCACGGACACGGTGAGACCTTGGGGACACTTTGGGGGGTGGTTTTAGGACACTTTGGGGACATTTGGAGGATGCTGTGACAGTTTGGGGCACTTGGGGACACTTTGGGGACAATTTTGGGACCCTTTTGTCCCCACAGAGCACCACGAGGGCCACGGCCACTCCCACCACGGACACGGTGAGACCTTGGGGACACTTTGGGACACTTTGGGGACACTTGGTGCCATTTTGATGTCATTTGGGGACATTTGATGCCATTTTGGGTCCTTTTGGTGCCATTTTGAGCCTTTTTTGCCCTTTTTTTGCCATTTTGGTGCCATTTTTGGCCATTTTGGGACAATTTTTTGCCATTTTTTGGCCATTTTGGGACAATTTTTTGCCATTTTTTTGGCCATTTTGGGACAATTTTTTGCCTTTTTTTGTCCATTTTGGGCCTTTTTGGTGTCATTTTTGCCATTTTGGAACTATTTTGAGTCCATTTAGGGCAAATTCAATTCATTTTGGGTCCTTTTGGTGCCATTTTTTGCCATTTTTTCTCCATTTTTGGACATTTTGGAGCCGTTTTTTGCCCTTTTGGGGCCATTTTTGGCCAATATTTGACCTTTTTTCACCATTTTTTTGCCATTTTTTCCTCATT
>NW_024529354.1:0-788 GCF_017590135.1 Pyrgilauda ruficollis
TTTTTTTATAAGCAGCTCTCATTTTTTGATCCAGAACTTTTTAGCTCATTTGCACACAATACCAGTGGAAAAGGTACCTTTCCCCCCTTTTCATTGTGCATTCCTGTGACAGTAAAACAGCAAACAGGCTTTCAAAAGAATGACTCCCAGTTTGAAGCCTTGTCTAATGAGGCACAGCCTGGTTTAGCAGCACTGCTCTGAAGGTTTAAAACCAGGGAGTTAAAATGAGATCATTCCCACGGTAACTGCAGTGGCCACAGTCCCCAGAGTCCATTTGAACGGCCCAGGGTGCCCAGGTGAAACTTTGGCTGCTCAGGCTCCTCCTGCAGCCCCAGGGACCGCCAGGGGCTGGTGCAGGGCAGCAGCACCCAGAAGTGAGCCCAGCCTCCCCTGAGCCAGGGAGGGACAGCCCCAGGTTCTGGAGGAGGAGGTGATTCACTGGATGCTGGGATGCATCCACAGGTGCTGGGATTGCATCTCCACCACAGCCAGTCCCGGGGTTCACACTCAGCCTGCCCCGAGCTCTGGGCAAATCATTAAACAAATCCTCCTTTATTCCCTGGTTCATTGTGTCTGCTTGTTTTTCTTCTCCTAGTGAGACATCCCTGCGCTCATCCCTTCTCCTTTGGACGACTTCATTGTTCAGATCTATCCCCCATTCGGATTTATTTGAAGAATATTAAATTTTAAACTTCCACGGGGACCAGGGCCCGTCCCAGCACTGGGGTGGCAGCAGGGCTGGGGCAGTGCCTGTCCCCTGAGCTGGGACAGGGCTGGGACAGGGCTGG
>NW_024529355.1:0-3602 GCF_017590135.1 Pyrgilauda ruficollis
TTTTGGGAGGAGTTTTGAGGGAATTTGCGGGGGGGGGGAAATCCCAAGATTTTGGGGAAATTTGGGGAAAATTTTGGGGATTTTTTGGGGATTTTGGGAGAAAATTTTAGAGGGAATTTTTTGGGGATATTTTGGGGGAAATTCCAGCGAGTTTGGTGGGATTTTGGGAAGACTTTTGGGGAATTTTTGGGGAGAATTTTGGGGATTTTGGGAGGAATTTTGGGGGAGATTTTGGGATTTTTGGAGGGAAAATTTGGTTGGTTTAGGGGAAAATTCCGGGGATTTTGGGGGAAAATTTGTGGAATTTGGAGGATTTCGGGGGGATTTTTTGGTGAATTTTGGGGATTTTGGGAAAATTCAGGTGTTTGGGGGGAAATTTTGGGGATTTTTGGAGAGAATTTTGGGGATTTTAGGGGGAAATTTTTGGGATTTTGGGAAAATTTGGGAGGAATTTCTGGAATTTTGGGGGAAATTTTGGTGAGATTTGGGCGGAATTCTTGGGATTTTGGGAAATACAGGAATTTTGGGGTAAAATCCTGAGATTTTGGGGCAGATTTTTGGGAAAATTTGGTGGTTGGGGATTTGGGGGGGAATTTTGGGGGAAATTCCTGGGATTTTGTGGAAATTTTGGGTTTTTTCGGGGGGAGTTTCAGTGATTTTGGGAGGTTTTTGGGGAGGTTTGGGGTGAAATCCCAAAATTTTGGGGGAATTTGGGAAAATTTGGGGTAAAATTCGGATTTTTGGAGAAAAATTCTGGAATTTTGGGGGAAATTTTGGGAGAAATTTGTAGGATTTAGGAGGAATTTTGGGGAGATTTTTGGGGCAAAAATTTCTTGGATTTTGGAGGATTTGGGGAAAATTTGGGGGAGAAATTTTGGGGATTTTTGGAGGATTTGGGGAAAATATCCTGGAATTTTTTTGGGGGGATTTTGGGGGAAATTCTGAGGATTTTTGGCAAATTCTTGGAGTTTTGGGGTGAAACTTTGTCATTTTTGGCTGCAATTTTCCCAATTTTGGGCAGAAATTTTTGGGAATTTTTTGGGATTTTTGGGATTTTGGGGATTTTCATCTTTCCCAAGAAAATTTTTGCCGATTTTGGGATTTTTAAGGTGGAGTTTTGTGAGAATTTTCAACGTTTTACACCAGAATTTTCACAATTTTGAGCAAAAATTTGGGGATTCTCATCCTAAATTTTGGGAGGATTTTGGGAAATTTTTGGGAATTTCAGAATTTTGGGATTTCGATCTTTTCCCAGGAATATCTTCAGGAATTCAGGGCAGATTTTGGGGTGGTTTTGGTGGGAATTCTCTGGGATTTTGGGTAAAATTTTCGTCGTTTCGAGATGAAATTTCCCCAATTTTGGGCCAAAATTTTCCGGATTTTTTTTGGGAATTTTGGGAGTTTTGGGATTTTTGGGATTTTTGGGATTCTGACGTTTTTCCGGGAATATTTTCAGGAATTTTGGCATCTTTAGGGCGGAGTTTTTGAGGGAATTTTCATTGCTTTGAGCTGGAAATGTCAGGATTTTTGAGGAGAAATTTCAGGATTTTTGGACAGAATTTTTCAGGGAATTTTGGGGATTTTTTGGGGATTTTTTGGGGATTTTTGGGAATTTTAACATTTCCCAGGAATATTTCCAGGAATTTTGGCCTCTTTAGGTTGGAATTCAGAGCAGAATTTTGCTGGGAATTTTCAGCATTTTTAGGCAGAATTTTCCCCATTTCGGGCAGAAATTTTGGAAATTTGACTCAAATTTTTTCAGGAATTTTGGGATTTTTTGGGGAATTTTGGGATTTTTTGGATTTTGACGTTTTCCCGGGAATACTTCCAGGAATTTTGGCCTCTTTAGGGCGGAGTTTTGCTGGGAATTTTCATTGTTTTAGGCTGGAATTTTCCCAGTTTCTGGCAGAATTTTTGGGGGATTTTTCTGCAAATTTTTTCAGGAATTTTGGGAATTTTTTTTGGATTTTCCTGATTTTGATTATTCCCTGGAATATTTCCAGGAATTCTGGCCTCTTCAGGCCGGATTTTTCCTGGGAATTTCCGGGCGTTTCGCGCCGGAACTTCCGCGTTTCCGCTCAGAACTTCCCGGGAATTTCGCCGACTTTGCCTAAAAAAACCCAAATTTTTTTGGGAAAACCCCCAAAACGCCGGATTTTTTGGGCTGGCAGGTGAACTCTCTGGACGACAGCGGGGTGCTGGTGGGGAACTGGACCGGGGATTACTCGCAGGGCACGAACCCCTCGGCCTGGGCCGGCTCCGTGGGGATCCTGCGCAGCTTCCACGGCTCCGGGGCGCCCGTGCGCTACGGCCAGTGCTGGGTGTTCGCCGGCGTCGTCACCACCGGTTCGGACTGGGAGGGACTGGGAGGGACTGGGAGGGACTGGGAGGGACTGGGAGGGGAGGGAGGGACTGGGAGGGAGAAGGAACGGGGGGAAAAGGCGGAAAAATGGCGAAAAAAGGGCGAAAAATGCAGAAAAAATGGGGAAGAAAGGGTTAAAAATGGAGGAGAAAGGGTTAAAAATGGAGGAGAAAGGGTTAAAAATGGAGGAGAAAGGGTTAAAAATGGAGGAGAAAGGGTTAAAAATGGAGGAGAAAGGGTTAAAAATGGAGGAGAAAGGGTTAAAAATGGAGGAGAAAGGGTTAAAAATGGAGGAGAAAGGGTTAAAAATGGAGGAGAAAGGGTTAAAAATGGAGGAGAAAGGGTTAAAATGCTGGCAGAAGGGTTACTGGTTTGGACTGGTTTGGGACTGGTTTGGACTGGTTTGGACTGGGAGGGGAGGGAGCGAGAAGAAACGGGGGAAAAAGGTGAAAAAATGGCGAAAAATGGGGGAAAATGGGGAAGAAAGGGTTAAAAATGGAGGAGAAAGGGTTAAAAATGGGGGAAATGGGGGTTTGGGGTTACTGGTTTGGACTGGTTTGGACTGGTTTGAACTGGTTTGGACTGGTTTGGACTGGGAGGGGAGGGAGGGAGAAGGAACGGGGGAAAAGGCGAAAAAAAAGGCAAAAAAAGGGCGAAAAACGGGGAAAATATGGAAAAGAAAGGGTTAAAAATGGAGGAGAAAGGGTTAAAAATGGAGGAGAAAGGGTTAAAAATGGGGTTTGGCGTTACTGGTTTGGACTGGTTTGGACTGGGAGGGGAGGGAGGGAGAAGGAACCGGGGGAAAAGGCGGAAAAATGGTGAAAAATGCAGAAAAAATGGGGAAGAAAGGGTTAAAAATGGAGGAGAAAGGGTTAAAAGGGGATTTGGGGTTACTGGTTTGGACTGGTCTGGACTGGTTTGGACTGGTCTGGACTGGTTTCTAGTGACTTAAACCACTTTAAACCGACTTATATTGCCATATACTGGTCCATACTAGTCCATACTGGTCCATACTGGTCCATACGGGTTTATACTGGTCCGTACTGGTTTATACTGGTCCTTACTGGTTCATACTGGTCCATACGGGTTTATACTGGTCCGTACTGGTTTATACTGGTCCTTACTGGTTCATACTGGTCCATACGGGTTTATACTGGTCCGTACTGGTTTATACTGGTCCGTACTGGTTTATACTGGTCCGTACTGGTTTATACTGGTCCGTACTGGTTTATACTGGTCC
>NW_024529355.1:4235-5741 GCF_017590135.1 Pyrgilauda ruficollis
AGAAAGGGTTAAAAATGGAGGAGAAAGGGTTAAAAATGGAGGAGAAAGGGTTAAAAATGGGGTTTGGCGTTACTGGTTTGGACTGGTTTGGACTGGGAGGGGAGGGAGGGAGAAGGAACCGGGGGAAAAGGCGGAAAAATGGTGAAAAATGCAGAAAAAATGGGGAAGAAAGGGTTAAAAATGGAGGAGAAAGGGTTAAAAGGGGATTTGGGGTTACTGGTTTGGACTGGTCTGGACTGGTTTGGACTGGTCTGGACTGGTTTCTAGTGACTTAAACCACTTTAAACCGACTTATATTGCCATATACTGGTCCATACTAGTCCATACTGGTCCATACTGGTCCATACGGGTTTATACTGGTCCGTACTGGTTTATACTGGTCCGTACTGGTTTATACTGGTCCTTACTGGTTCATACTGGTCCATACGGGTTTATACTGGTCCGTACTGGTTTATACTGGTCCATACTGGTTTATACTGGTCCGTACCGGTCCGTACCGGTCCGTACTGGTCCATACTGGTCCATACCGGTCCGTACCGGTCCGTACTGGTCCATACTGGTCTGTACTGGTCCATACCAGTTTATACTGGTCCGTACCGGTCCATACTGGTCCTTACCGGTTTGTACTGGTCCAAACCAGCCTGTACTGGTCCATACTGGTCCATACTGGTCCATACTGGTTTATACTGGTCCGTACTGGTCCAAACCAGCCCTTACTGGTCCTTACCAGTCCATACTGGTCCATACTGGTCCATACCGGTCCATACTGGTCCATACCGGTCCGTACTGGTTTGTACTGGTCCATACTGGTCCATACTGGTTTATACCGGTCCATACTGGTCCATACTGGTCCGTACTGGTCCATACCGGTCCTTACTGGTTCATACTGGTCCATACTGGTTTATACTGGTCCGTACCGGTTTATACTGGTCCTTACTGGTCCATACCGGTCCTTACTGGTCCATACTGGTCCGTACTGGTCAGTGCTGCGCTGCCTGGGCCTGCCCACCCGCACGGTCACCAACTACAACTCGGCCCACGACACCGACACGTCGCTGACCACCGACATCTACCTGGACGAGGCCATGCGGCCCCTGGAGCGCCTCAACACCGACTCCGTGTGGTACTGGGCCGTACTGGTTTATACTGGTTTGGACTGGTTTGGACTGGGAGGGGGGAAAGGGGGGAAAAAGGGGGGGAAATGGGGGAAATAAAGGGTTAAAAATGGGGAATAAAGGGTTAAAATGGGGGGAAATGGGGAGTTGGGGTTACTGGTTTGGACTGGGAGGGAACTGGGTTATACTGGTTTGTACTGGTTTGGACTGGTTTGGACTGGGAGGGAACTGGGTTATACTGGTTTGGACTGGTTTGTACTGGTTTGGACTGGTTTGTACTGGTGGGGGGAAAGGGGGGGAAAATGGGGGAAAAAGGGGGGGAATATGGGGAATAAAGGGTTAAAAATGGGGGGAAATGGGGCGTTGGGGTTACTGGTTTGGACTGGGAGGG
>NW_024529355.1:6485-17832 GCF_017590135.1 Pyrgilauda ruficollis
ATACTGGTCCATACCAGTCCATACCGGTCCATACTGGTTTATACTGGTCCATACTGGTCCGTACTGGTCTGTACCGGTCCGTACCGGTCCATACTGGTCCATACTGGTCCGTACTGGTCTGTACCGGTCCATACTGGTCCATACTGGTCCATACTGGTTTATACTGGTCCATACCGGTCCATACTGGTCCTTAGTGGTCCATACTGGTCCATACTGGTCCGTACTGGTGCAGGAACTTCCACGTGTGGAACGACTGCTGGATGAAGCGGCCGGATCTGCCCGAGGGCTACGACGGCTGGCAGGTGGTGGACGCCACGCCCCAGGAGACCAGCAGCGGTACTGGGATATACTGGTTATACTGGGATATACTGGGGTATACTGGTTATACTGGGATGGACTGGTTATACTGGGATATACTGGTTATACTGGGATATACTGGGGTATACTGGTTATACTGGGATGGACTGGTTATACTGGGATATACTGGTTATACTGGGATATACTGGGGTATACTGGTTATACTGGGATGGACTGGTTATACTGGGATATACTGGTTATACTGGTTTGGACTGGGATGGACTGGGATGGACTGGGTTGGACTGGGATGGACTGGGATGGACTGGGTTGGACTGGGATGGACTGGGATGGACTGGGTTATACTGGGTTATACTGGGTTATACTGGGTCATACTGGTTTATACTGGGTTATACTGGGTTATACTGGGTCATACTGGTTTATACTGGGTTATACTGGGTTATACTGGTTTGGACTGGGAGGGGACTGGACTGAACTGGGAGGGGATTTGGGGGGCTGGGAGGGAGTTAAAGGGTTAAAAATGAGGGGAAATGGGAGAAATTGGACTGGGTTATACTGGTTTGGACTGGGATGAGATTGCGAGGGACTGGGAGGGAGTTTGGGTTACTGGTTTGTACTGGTTTGGACTGGTTTATACTGGTTTGTACTGGTTTGGGCTCTGGGGTTACTGGTTTATACTGGGATGGGACTGGGAGGGGTTTGGGGTTACTGGTGTGTGCTGGTTTGTACTGGTCTGGAACGGGTTTAAGTGGTTGGACTGGTCCATACTGGTTTATACCGGTCCATACCGGTCCGTACCGGTCCGTACTGGTCCATACTGGTTTATACCGGTCCATACTGGTTTGTACTGGTTTGTGCTGCGGTTCCATACCGGTCCATACCGGTCCATACTGGTTTATACTGGTTTATACCGGTTCCATACTGGTTTATACCGGTCCGTACCGGTCCATACCGGTTCCATACCGGTTCCATACCGGTCCATACCAGTTTATACTGGTCCATACTGGTCCATACTGGTCCGTACTGGTTTATACTGGTCCATACTGGTCCATACTGGTCCGTACTGGTCCATACTGGTCCATACTGGTCCGTACTGGTCCATACTGGTCCATACTGGTCCGTACTGGTCCATACTGGTTTATACCGGTTCCATACTGGTTTATACGGGTTTATACTGGTCCATACTGGTCCATACTGGTTTATACTGGTCCGTACCGGTCTGTCTGCGGTTCCAGGCCTGTTCTGCTGCGGGCCCTGCTCCGTCACCGCTGTCAAGAACGGCGACGTTTTCCTCAAGTACGACACGCCCTTCGTCTTCGCCGAGGTGGGCGGGGCCAGTTATGCAAATGAGCGCTTAATTAGCTCCCTTAGTACCTACAATTACTAATGCCCAGGGGGTGGTGGTGGGTAATTATGCAAATGAGGGGGTCGGTTATGGAAATGGGGAGGTGGGAAACAACAAAGGGTTCTGGTGGGGAGGGGTGGGCGTGGCTTGATTATGCAAATGAAGGGTTAATGAGGCAGATTGGGAGGGTGAATTAATGCTGCTGGTGGATGGTTGGGTGTTAGCTATGCAAATGAGGGGTTAATTATGGTAATGAGCCGGTGAGCAATTAGTGTGCGCTAATGTTGCGGCGGTGGGTGTGGCCTCAATATGCAAATGAGGGATGAATTAGGCTAATTAAGATGCATATTTAATGGTGGTACTGGGTGACAAATGATTATGCAAATGAGATCGTTAATTATGGAAATGAGCCCCTCAGCAATCAGGTAGATTGATCTGTTGGGCGTGGCCTAAATATGCAAATGAGGGCTTGATTACGCTAATTATTAGGTGTGATAATGGTGCTGCTGAGGGGTGGAACTAATTATGCAAATGAGGGACGTAATTATGGAAATGAGCCGGTGAGCAATGAGGGTGCGCTGGTGGCTTGAGGTGGGGGCGTGGCCTATTTATGCAAATGGGATCGTTAATTATGCCCTGGTGGAAAACAACATTGTTAACCGGCAGTGGTGGCTTCTGGTGGGCGTGGCCTATTTATGCAAATGAGACCGGGTGTGGGTTACTTGCGCTAATTAACGCTAACGAGGTGGTTAATTATGCAAATGAGCAGGAGAACGGCGGCTCCATGTGGTGGTGGGCGTGGCCTCTGTATGCAAATGAGACCAGGTGAAGGTTTGTTCCGCTAATGAGGCGCGGGGCTAATTATGCTAATGACTGGCCGATTAATGAGGTGATTGATTATGCAAATGAGCAGGTGAATAGTGACAAGGCCTACAGGCCTGAATATGCAAATGAGGGCTTAATGGCACTAATTAGAGGGGTAATTAACGCTGCTGGTAAAAGGGGATTAATGATACCAATGAGGTAATTAACTATGCTAATGAGGTGGTTAATTATGCAAATGAGGTGCGCTGGCAGCTGCAGGGATGTGCCCTAATTATGTCAACCAGGGGTTAATTATCCTAATTAGAAGCAGTAATTAACTCTGTTGCTGAGTGAGTGATAATGTATGCAAATGAGCTCATAGAATATGCAAATGAGGCAGGCGAACCACAAGGGGCACGGGCAGCTGTGATGGGCCCCACCTAATTACACAAAACCTGGGGCTAATTACACTAATTAAGAGCCACAACTCATTCCCCAGATTCGTGGGTGATTCAATATGCAAATGAGCTCACAAAATATGCAAATGAGGCCCGGGCAGCAGCAGTGGACACCTGCTAATTAGGCAAAACTTGGGGTTAATTACCCTAACAACAAAACATAATTAATGGCGCTGCAGAGGGGAGTTACTAATGACGCTGACCGCCTAATTAATATGCAAACGAGCTGAATAATTATGCAAATTCCAGGTGAGCAGCCACAAGGTGCACGGGACATTCCTTAATTACACGAAACCTGGGGCTAATTAGCCTAACAACAAAACGTAATTAACTACGCTGCTGAGGGCACCTATGAGCGATTCTAGAGGAGCCCAAGATATGCAAATGAGCTCATTAACTATGCAAATCCCAGGCGAACAGCCCCAAGCTGTGCTGGCAGCGCCAGCCCCAAGGTGGCGCCCTAATTAAATAAGCCAGGGGTTAATTACCCTAATTAGGAGGTAAAGTCAATCCAGCAGCAGAAGAGGCTGATTACTATGCAAATGAGCTCATTAATTATGCAAACGGCAGGTGAACAGCCCCAAGCTGTGCTGGCAGTGCCAGCCCCAAGGTGGCGCCCTAATTACACAAAGCAGGGGTTAATTACCCTAATTAGGAGGTAAAGTCAATCCTGCACCTGAGGAGGCTGATTACTATGCAAATGAGCTCATTAATTATGCAATCGGCAGGTGAACAGCGACAGGGTGTACTGGCAGCGGCAGCCCCAAGGGGGGATGCAAGGTGCACTGGCAGCGGCGGCCCCAGGGGGGATGATGGTGGCATCCTAATTAGACGAACCAGGGTTAATTACCTTAATTGGGAGGCAGAGTTAATCCGGCACCTGAGGAGGCTGATTACGATGCAAATGAGCTCATTAATTATGCAATCGGCAGGTGAACAGCGACAGGGTGTACTGGCAGCGGCAGCCCCAAGGGGGGATCCCAGTGATGCTCTAATTAAAGCAGGGATTAATTACCCTAATTGGGAGGCAGAGTCAACCCAGCAGCTGAGGAGGCTGATTACGATGCAAATGAGCTCATTAATTATGCAAATCCCAGGTGAACAGCGACAAGGTGTACTGGCAGCGGCAGCCGCACGGCGGATTCGCCGTGGTGCACGTGGAGGAGGGCGCGATCGGCCGCAGGATCAGCACGCTGGGGGCCGGCTCTGCGGCCAGAGTGGACATCACTGACCAGTACAAACACCCCGAGGGTCAGTGAGTGACCACGAGTGACCACTGAGTGACCACTGACCCTGAGTGACCATAGAGTGACCCTGAGTGACCCTGAGTGACCCTGAGTGACCATAGAGTGACCCTAGAGTGACCACAGAGTGACCTTGAGTGACCACAGAGTGACCGCAGGATCAGCACGCTGGGGGCCGGCTCTGCGGCCAGAGTGGACATCACTGACCAGTACAAACACCCCGAGGGTCAGTGAGTGACCACTGAGTGACCACTGGCCACTGAGTGAGCCAATTCTTGAGCAATGACCAGTGACCCAACCAATGATCAATGACCTGACTCTTGACCCAACCAATGACCCAACCCTTGACCCAACCAATGACCAACCAATGACCAGTGACCCAACCAATGACTCCTTGACCCAGCTCTTGACTCAACTCTTGACCAATGACCCAACCAATGACACAACCAATGACCTCTTGACCGACGACCCAACCCTTGACCCCTTGACCCAACCAATGACCAATGACCCAACCAATGACCAATGACCCAACCCTTGACCAATGACCCAACCAATGGTCAGTGACCCAGCCAATGACCCCTTGACTCAACCAATGACCAATGGCCCAGCCCTTGACCCAACCAATGACCAATGGCCCAGCCCTTGACCCAGCCAATGACCAATGACCCAACTCTTGACCCAACCCTTGACCAATGACCCAACCAATGACCCCTTGACCGATGACCCAACTCTTGACTCAACCAATGACCCCTTGACCCAACCCTTGACCAATGACCCAACCCTTGACCCAACCCTTGACCCCTTGACCCAACCCTTGACCCAACCCTTGACCCAACCAATGACCCCTTGGCCAATGACCCAACTCTTCACCCAACCCTTGACCAATGACCCAGCCAATGACCCCTTGACCAATGACCCAACTCTTGACTCAACCAATGACCCCTTGACCCAACCCTTGACCCAACCCTTGACCCCTTGACCCAACCAACCCTTGACCCCTTGACCCATGTCCCAAGCAATGACCCCTTGACCCAACCCTTGACCCAACCCTTGACCCCTTGACCCCCTCCAGGCTCGGAGGAGGAGCGCCGCGCCGTCTCCTCCGCCACTTCGCACGGCTCCCGTCCCCGGCAGCGCGGCCCGGCCTCGGCCGGCGAGGTGACGCTGACCGTCGGCGCCGCTCCGGCCGTGGCCGGAGCCGAGCTGGAGCTGCGGGCGGCCGTCAAGAACCAAGGGCTGGAGCCTCGGACGCTGCGGCTGCGCTTCTCCCTCTGCGCCGTCCGCTACACCGGCGTGGCCGGAGCCGCCTTCCGGCAGGAGCAGCACCGCCGGACGCTGCCCCCGGGCCAGGGTGAGCCACTGGGTTGGACTGGTTTGGACTGGTTTGTACTGGTTTGGAATGGTTTGTACTGGTTTGGAATGGTTTGGAATGGTTTGTACTGGTTTGGAATGGTTTGTACTGGTTTGGTACTGGGATGTCCCCAGTGTCCCCTGGGGTGTCCTGGGGCTGTCCCTGATGTCCCCTGGTGACATCCCTGGGGGTGTCCCCAATGTCCCCTAGGGGATGTCCCTGGGGGTGTCCCCAATGTCTCCTTGGGATGTCCCTGATGTCCCTGGGGATTGTCCCCAATGTCCCCTGGGGGTGTCCCTGATGTCCCTGGGGGTGTCCCTAATGTCCCCTGGTAACATCCCTGGGGGTGTCCCCAGTGTCCCCTAGGGGATGTCCCTGGGGGTGTCCCAAACATCCCCCCGATGATGTCCCCTGGGGTGTCCCCGATGTCCTGAGGATATCCCTGGGGGTGTCCCCAATGTCCCCCCAGTGATGTCCCTGGGGGTGTCCCTGATGTCCCTGGGTCATGTCCCCAGTGTCCCTGGGAGTGTCCCTGATGTCCCCGGGCGTGTCCCTAATGTGCTCTGGGGGTGTCCCTGGGCGTGTCCCTGGGTGTGTCTCCAATGTCCCTGGGGGTGTCCCCAATGTCCCCTAGGGGATGTCCCTGGGGGTGTCCCCAATGTCCCCTGGGGGTGTCCCTGATGTCCCTGGGCGTGTCCCCAATGTCCCCTGGGGATGTCCCTGGGGATGTCCCTGATGTCCCAGGGGATTGTCCGCAATGTGCTCTGGGGGTGTCCCCAATGTCCCCTAGGGGATGTCCCTGGGGGTGTCCCCAATGTCCCTGGGGGTGTCCCTGATGTCTCTGAGGGTGTCCCTGATGATGTCCCCAATGTCCCTGGGGGCTGTCCCCAATGTCTCCTTGGGGTGTCCCTGATGTCCCTGGAAGTGTCCCTGATGTCCTAGGGTTGTCCCTGGGGGTGTCCCTGGGGGTGTCCCTGGGGGTGTCCCTGGGGGTGTCCCCGATGTCCCCAATGTCCCTGGGGGTGTCCCCAATGTCCCTGGGGGTGTCCCCGATGATGTCGTCCCTGGGCGCTGTCCCCAATGTCTCCTTGGGGTGTCCCTGATGTCCCTGGAAGTGTCCCTGATGTCCTAGGGTTGTCCTTGGGGGTGTCCCTGGGGGTGTCCCCAATGTCCCTGGGGGTGTCCCCGATGATGTCCCCAATGTCCCTGGGCGTGTCCCCGATGTCTCCTTGGGGTGTCCCCGATGTCCCCCAGGGGATGTCCCTGGGGGTGTCCCTGGGTGTGTCTCCAATGTCCCTGGGGGTGTCCCCAATGTCCCTGGGCGTGTCCCCGATGTCTCCTTGGGGTGTCCCCGCTGTCCCCCAGGGGATGTCCCTGGGGGTGTCCTTGAGGTGTCCCCGATGTCCCCCAGGGGATGTCCCTGGGGGTGTCCTTGAGGTGTCCCCGATGTCCCCCAGGGGATGTCCCTGGGGGTGTCCTTGAGGTGTCCCCGATGTCCCCCAGGGGATGTCCCTGGGGGTGTCCTTGAGGTGTCCCCGATGTCCCCCAGGGGATGTCCCTGGGGGTGTCCTTGAGGTGTCCCCGATGTCCCCCAGGGGATGTCCCTGGGGGTGTCCCTGGGGGTGTCCCTGGGGGTGTCCCCAATGTCCCCGCTGTCCCCTCAGAGGACACGGTGACGACGGCCGAGTACCAGCCGCACGTGGGGGACCAGGACGCGCTGAAGCTGACGGGGGGTGTCCCTGGGGGTGTCCCTGGGGGTGTCCTTGAGGTGTCCCCGATGTCCCCAATGTCCCCAATGTCCCCTCAGAGGACACGGTGACGATGGCGGTGAGCTACGCCGAGTACCAGCCGCACGTGGGGGACCAGGACGCGCTGAAGCTGACGGTGGCGGCGGCCGTGCAGGAGACGGGGCAGGTGCTGGCCAGGGAGCTGCTGGTGCGGCTGCACACGCCCGAGCTCACGCTGACGGTAAGGGGCCAAAAACCCCCCAAAAATCCAAAAAATCCCCCCAAAAATATCGCAAAAATCCCACCCAAAAAAATCACAGAAACCTCCTAAAAAATCACCTCAAAAATCCCAAAAATTTGGGGTTCTGTAGGGCAAGGTTGCTGCACACGCCTGATGGGAACGGCCCCGAAACCCCAAAAATCCCCCCGAAAAATCCCAGAAATGGCCAAAAGAATTCCTGAAAATCCCCAAAAAATGCCTCAAAAAATCCCCCAAAATGCCTCAAAAAATACCAAAAAATCCCCCCAAAAATCCCCCCAAAAAATCCCCAAAATCCCTCCAAAAAATGCCTCAAAAAATATCAAAAATCCCCCCAAAAAAATCCCCAAATCCCCCAAAAAAATCCCAATTATCCCAAAAAAAAATCCCCAAAAATACCTCAAAAAAATCCCAAAATCCTCCAAAAAATCCCCAAAATCCCCTCAAAAAAATCCCAAAATCCCCTTAAAAAATCCCCCAAAAATCCCAAATATCCCCAAAAAAATCCCCCAAAAAATCCCAAAAATCCCCAAAAAACCCCCAAAAAAGCCTCAAAAAATCCCCAAAATACCTCAAAAAAATCCCCAAAATCCCCTCAAAAAATCCCAAAAATCCCCCTAAAAAATCTCCAAAATCCCCTCAAAAAAATCCCAAAATCTCCCTAAAAAAATCCCAAAAAATCCCCCAAAAAATCCCAAAAATCCCCAAAAAATCCCAAAAATTTGGGGTTGGGTTGGGCAGGGTTGCTGCACTCTCCCGAGCTCATCCTGATGGGAACGGCCCCGAAATGCCCCCAAAATCTGTAAATCCCATTGGTTTCAATGGGGGTAGACCTGGTGTCTGTAAATCCCCATTGGGTTTAATGGGGGTAGACCTGTTGTCCCAACATGGCCCATTGACTTTAATGGGGTAGACCTGGTGTCCAAATGTTCCCATTGACTTTAATAGGGTAAACTTGGTGTCCCAAAGTCCCCATTGGTTTCAATGGGGGTAGATCTGGTGTCCAAATATTCCCATTTACTTTAATGGGTAGACCTGGTGTCCAAATTTTTCCTTTGATTTTAATGGGGTAGCTCTGGTGTCCAAAATTTTCCATTGATTTTTTAATGGGGGTAGACCTGGTGTCCAAAAATCCCCATTGACTTTGAGTATACTTGGTGTCCAAATTTTACTTTAATGGGGTAGGCCTGGTGTCTGTAAATCCCAATTGGTTTCAATGGGGGTAGACCTGGTGTCCAACACTTTTCATTTTTTTAATGGGGTAGATCTGGTGTCTGTAAATCCCTGTTGGGTTTAATGGGGGTAGACCTGGTGTCCAAAAAACCCCATTGACTTTAATGTGGCAGACCTGGTGTCTGTAATCTCAAATTCCCCATTGACTTTAATGGGGTAGACCTGGTGTCCAAAAATTCCCATTGACTTTAATGGGGTAGACCTGGTGTCTGTCAATCTCAAATTCCCCATTGACTTTAATGGGGGTAGACCTGGTGTCTCTCAATCTGCATTGGGCTTAATGGAGGTAGACCTGGTGGCTAAACCCCCATTGACTTTAATGGGGTAGACCTGGTGTCGCCGAATCCCCATTGACTTTAATGGGGTAGACCTATTGTCCAACAATCCCCATTGCCTTCAATGGGTAGACCTGTTGGCCAACATTCTCCATTTACTTGAATGGGTAGACCTGTTGTCCAACATTCCCCATTTACTTTAATGGGTAGACCTGTTGTCCAGAACATTTTGGGTCCAAAATCACCCATTTTGGGCCCAAATCTCACGATTTTCACACTAAAAATCACCATTTTCAAGCCAAATCTGATCATTCTGGGCTAAAAATTATAAACCCAAGGTCAAACACAAGAATTTGGGGGCAAAAATTTGTTTAAAATGGTGAAAAAAGAGGAGAATTTTGGGTAAAAAAGGGATTTTTTAGGGGTAAAAAATGGGATTTTGGACTGGGATTTTTTTGGGGTGAAACGTGGGGATTTTGGGTGTCCCGCAGCTGCTGGGCCCGGCCGTGGTGGGCCAGGAGGTGGCGGTGCAGGTGGTTTTCCAGAACCCTCTGCCCGAGCCGCTGAATGGAGCCTCGCTGCGCATGGAGGGCGCCGGGATCTCCTGCCCCAAACCCGTGTCGCTGGGGTGAGGCTGGTTTATACTGGTTTATACTGGGAGGGACTGGGAGGGGGGAAATGGGGAGAAAAGGGGAGAAAATGGGGAAAAATGGGGGAAAAATGGAGAAAAAAGGGTGAAAAATGGGTAAAAAAGGGTTAAAAAAGGGTTAAATTTGGAATTAGGGTTACTGGTTTGGACTGGGAGGGACTGGGAGGGACTGGGAGGGGGGAAATGGGGAGAAAAGGGTTAAAAAGGACAAAAAATGGGTAAAAATGGGAGAAAACGGGTTAAAAATGGGTTAAGAAACGGTTAAAAGGGGATTTTGGGGTTACTGGTTTATGGACTGGGAGGGGGGAAATGGGGAGAAAAGGGTTAAAAAGGACAAAAAAATGGGTAAAAATGGGAGAAAATGGGTTAAAAATGGGTTAAGAAACGGTTAAAAGGGGATTTTGGGGTTACTGGTTTATAAAGGGATGGACTGGGAGCTCATTTCTCCCATACTGGTCCATACTGGTCCGTACTGGTCCATACTGGTCCATACTGGTTTATACTGGTCCATACTGGTCCGTACTGGTCCATACTGGTCCATACCAGTCCATACTGGTCTGTACTGGTCCGTACTGGTCCATACTGGTTTATACTGATCCGTACTGGTCCATACTGGTCCATACCAGTCCATACTGGTCTGTACTGGTCCGTACTGGTCCATACTGGTGGTCCATACCGGTCCATACTGGTCCATACTGGTCTGTACTGGTCCGTACTGGTCCATACTGGTTTATACTGATCCGTACTGGTCCATACTGGTCCATACCAGTCCATACTGGTCTGTACTGGTCCGTACTGGTCCATACTGGTCCATACCGGTCCATACTGGTCCGTACTGGTCCATACTGGTTTATACTGATCCGTACTGGTCCATACTGGTCCATACCAGTCCATACCGGTCCGTACTGGTCCATACCAGTCCATACTGGTCCATACCGGTCCATACTGGTCTGTACTGGTCCGTACTGGTCCATACTGGTCCGTACTGGTCCATACTGGTTTATACTGATCCGTACTGGTCCATACTGGTCCATACCAGTCCATACCGGTCCGTACTGGTCCATACCAGTCCATACTGGTCCATACCGGTCCATACTGGTCTGTACTGGTCCGTACTGGTCCATACTGGTCCGTACTGGTCCATACCGGTCCATACTGGTCCGTACTGGTCCATACTGGTTTATACTGATCCGTACTGGTCCATACTGGTCCATACCAGTCCATACCGGTCCATACCGGTCCGTACTGGTCCGTACTGGTCCATACTGGTCCATACTGGTCCATACTGGTCCATACTGGTCCATACTGGTCCGTACTGGTCCATACTGGTCCATACTGGTCCATACTGGTCCGTACTGGTCCATACCGGTCTCTCCCTGTCCCTCCCGCAGGTCGGTGGGGGCGGGGCAGACGCTCCGGCTCAGCCAATCAGTGACGCCGCTGCGGGCCGGACAGCGCCGCCTAGCGGCCACGCTGGAGAGCTCCACCCTGCCCCCCCTGCACGGCAGCGTCCAGTTCAGCGTGGCTACTGGGAATACTGGGAACACCGGGAACGCCGGGAGCACCGGGAGCCTGCCCGGCAGCACCGGGAACGCCGGCAGCCATACTGGGAGGAGGAGGAGGAGGAGGGGGAGGCCTGGCGGCAGCACGGGGGGGTGAACTGGGTCATACTGGGAGCACTGGGAGC
>NW_024529356.1:0-788 GCF_017590135.1 Pyrgilauda ruficollis
GACCAAAACCAAAAGCTCTACTTTAGTCCAGATTTTCTACTTTAGTCCAGTTTTGCCAAAGCCAAAGCTCTGCTTCAGTCCAGATTATCTCACCAAACGCTTTCCAGTGAAAGCAAAGTCTCCCTGTGCCCAACAGTGAAGATTTATTGCTCTAGAAATCCTTACCAAAGGAAGAAGAGGGGTTTCACTCAGCATTTCCACATCCTCTGGGTGAGGATGGGTTATCTGGGATGCTATCCCAGAATTTGGGATAGAACCTTGAGGGCCATTTCTCTCTTGTTTTCCAGACATTGCTTCACACGCTCCCTGTTTCTCATGCTTGCATAATCCCATAAAAGAAGAGAAAAGGATCTGCTTGGGGTTTCTGTGTTGCTGTTACCCCAGCCAGGTAATTGAAGAACATTAACTTCCTGATTTGGGTCCGATTCCGCTTCCCATAGCCATGCTGCACACTTCAAACTCCCTTGGCAATTCCAAAGGATCCTCCTTTCCCTCACTCCTCACCAGCTCCTGCTTGTTGCTGTTGTGTGTGGTAAACTCTCGCTGTCTCTCTCCCCTGAGGAGCTGGGAATGATTCCTGTAAGAAAAGTACTTAGCAAATCCATTTGTAAAGTGCGTTTGGAAAACCTGGGAATGTGTCCTGGGGTTCCACATCAATGGGGGATTATTCATTCAGTGTGAATTTAGTTACACATTTTCAAGGCAGTATAGATTTTCCTCCTGAAAATAACCCATCAGATTTTCTAGGCAGGAGGGAGGGAACCCAAAATTGGTGCCATTTTTTTTTT
>NW_024529357.1:0-788 GCF_017590135.1 Pyrgilauda ruficollis
CTGGGGAACACCTGGGGAGCCCAAAAAGTCACCTGGGGAACACCTGGGGACACAAAACTCACCAGGGGAACCCTGAAACACCTGGGGGACCCCAAAAACTCACCTGGGGACCCTCCAATACACCTGGGCACTCCCAAAAACACCTGGGCAACACCTGGGGAAGCCCAAAACTCACCTGGGGAGCCCAAAATACACCTGGGGAACCCTGAAATACACCTGGGCACCCCCAAAAACACCTGGGGAACACCTGGGGAGCCCAAAACTTACCTGGGGAGCCCAAAATACACCTGGGGACCCCAAAACTCACCTGGGAGGGGCCAAACTTTGGGTGGTGGGAATTTGGGGAGGGGTCCCGGGGCAGGTGGGACCCTCAGGTGTATCCAGGTGTGGGTGGGGGTGAAATGGGGTTCCGGAAATGGGGGGGAAATGGCCAAAAAAGAGGGAAAAATCTCCAAAAACTGGGAAAAATGCCCAAAATTGGGGGTGCCCGGAATTTGGGGAGGGGTCTTGGGGCAGGTGGGACCCCCAGGTGTGCCCAGGTGTGGGTGGGGATGGAACGGGGCTCCGAAAATGGGGAAAAAATACAAAAAGTGCCAAAAAAGAGGGGGGAAATCCCTAAAAAAAGGGGAAAATGGCCAAAATTGGGGAAAAAGCCCCAAAATTTGGGAGGGTGGGAATTTGGGGAGGTGAAATGGGGGGAAAACACCCAAAAATTACCCAAAACGGGGGGGGAGGAAAACACCCAAAAATTACCTAAAACGGGGGAAAAAACACCCAAAAAATGGGGG
>NW_024529358.1:0-788 GCF_017590135.1 Pyrgilauda ruficollis
TGACCGCTGACCGCTGAGTGACCGCTGCCCCGCAGGCCGGGGCTGTCCTGGGCGCCGTGGGCGCGTTCGATTGGGCCGGGGGCGCCTTCGTCCACAGCGGGGGAGGGGCGCCCGCCTTCCTCAACGCCTCCACAGCGCACCTGGGCACACCTGGAGAGCACCTGGGCACACCTGGAGAACAGCTGGACAATGTAGAGGATGCCAGGAATGCGTACCTGGGTAAGGGGCACACCTGGGCACACCTGGAGGGGTCCTGGGCACACCTGGGCACACCTGGGGGGTACCTGGGATACACGTGAGCACACCTGGGCACGCCTGGGACACACCTGGGCACACCTGGAGAACAGCTGGACAATGTAGAGGATGCCAGGAATGCGTACCTGGGTAAGGGGCACACCTGGGCACACCTGGAGGGGTCCTGGGCACACCTGGGCACACCTGGGCACATCTGGAGGGGTCCTGGGCACAGCTGGGCACACCTGGGCAGGGGGGTGGGGTCACCTGGGCAGGTGAAAATTCACACCTGGGCATGGAAATTCACCTGAGACCCCCCAAACTCACCTGAGAGCCCCAAACTCACCTGAGCCCCCCCAGACTCACCTGAGCCCCCCCAAACTCACCTGAACCCCCCCAGACTCACCTGAGCTCACCTGTGGGCAGGTTACGCGGCCACGCCCGTGGCGCTGGGCGGCGGCTGGGGCGTGGCCCTGGGCGCGCCCAGGTACGCTCACCTGGGCAGGGTGCTGCTGCTGAGGAAGGGACACACCTGGGAGGTGCTGGCCCAGGCC
>NW_024529359.1:0-788 GCF_017590135.1 Pyrgilauda ruficollis
ATATATATATATCTACTTTTCTATATCTTTCTTAACCTTAATTTAATATTTTTTAAAAGGGAAGCCCGTTTAATTTTTAGATAATTAAGCATATTGCACAAACTCAATGACATTTACATTTTTAGTAAAAAAATGGTGAAAAAAGGGAAATTCCAGGAGCCCGGCTAGCTCAGTCGGTAGAGCATGAGACTCTTAATCTCAGGGTCGTGGGTTCGAGCCCCACGTTGGGCGACAAAGCTTTTTTTATCCTTTTGTTCACCGAAATCTGATTTTTTTTCCCTTTTATTTACCCAAATCCACCCGGTCCGGGCTCAGGCGCCTTTGTCAATAATTTGCTTTTTTTCCCCTCATTAAATCGTTTTATTCCCACGGGACGCTCCTGCCCTGGAACCACAACCGCTAAATTCCCCAGAATTCCCCAGAATTCCCCAATTTTTCGGGTTACCTCGGAAGCCAAAGCCAGATTTTCTCTGCTCGTTCTGCCCCAAGAGGCACAAAAAAAAAAAAAAAAAAAAAAGAAAAGGAACGGGAGGGTTTTCCTGCGGTTGGGCTTTTTTTTCCCCCCACCCTATCCCAGAGCAGAATTCCTGAGCCATTCTCATTCCAGGGAACAGAACTCATCCCAGAGCAGAATTCCTGAACCCTTCATGTCCCAGAGCAGAATTCCTGAGCCGGAATTCATCCCAGAGCAGAATTCTAGGGAGCAGAACTCATCCCAGAGCAGAATTCCCAAGTCATTCTCATCCCAGAGCAAAATTCCTGAGCCCTTCTCATCCCAGAGCAGAATT